>NC_092872.1:104903725-105206755 GCF_028372415.1 Notamacropus eugenii | reverse complement strand
TTCACTTCTATTAAGTAGAAAAACAAAACCCTCTCAAATATAAACTTAAATTAAAAATCATAAATTGGGTGATTGGTCTACCAATTGCTATAATAATGCTTACTGTAGGTGCTAACAAACATTTTAGGCTTTAGAGGGATGACTAGTTGAAGGAGATCCAAGTCAGTTTTCAAAAGGCAAAATAAGAGAGCAAACACCTAGATCCTAGAACATCGGTATTTTCCCAGAAGAAAATGCCTTTTGCTGATTTATATGCTGTAGTAAGATCACAAGGAAAGAGCAGCCAGATGGTACACAATAGATGGAGCCGGGCTTGGATTCAAGAAGACTCATCTTTCTGACTTCAAATCTGGCTTCAGGCACTTCTTTGCTGTGTGACC
Organism: Notamacropus eugenii; assembly: GCF_028372415.1. Lineage (NCBI taxonomy): Eukaryota > Metazoa > Chordata > Mammalia > Diprotodontia > Macropodidae > Notamacropus > Notamacropus eugenii. Next base: position 105,206,375 of record NC_092872.1, on the reverse strand, counting down.
CTGGGCAAGTCACTTAACCCTGTTTGCCTCAGTTTCCTCATCTATAAAAGTGAACTGGAGAAGAAAATGGCAAGCCACTCTGATATCTTTGCCAAGAAAACCCCAAATGGGCTCATGAAGAACTGGGCATGACTACACAACAAACAAGAAGATCCTAAGCATCATTACTCTCTTGCAAACAGAGCAGAAATGGACCCTGCTGGTTGATTGTGTACCTAATGGAGTATGTAATTAATCCATATAAAGGAATCAGATACAGATAAATGAAGGTTGCTGAGCCTCTTGCCCATCTGTTTCTTTTTTTTTTTTTTATTAAACTTTTAACATTTATTTTCACACAATTTTGGGTTACAAATTTTCTCCCCTTTTTTCCCCCCTCCCCCCCCAGACCCAAGTTTTCTAATTGCCCCTGTGACCTATCTGCTCTCTCCTCTATCCTCCCTCGCTGCCCTTCTCTCCGTCTTCTCTTTTGTCCTATAGGGCCGGATAGCTTTCTTGACCCCTTAACCTGTATTTCTTGTTACCCAGTGGTAAGAACATTACATTTGGTCCTAACACTTTGAGTTCCAACTTCTTTAGCTCCCTCCCTCTCTACCCCTTCCCCTTGGAAGACAGGCAGTTCAATATAGGCCATATCTGTTGTTTAGTTTTGCAAATGATTTCCATACTAGTTGTGTTGTATAAGACTAACTATATTTCCCTCCATCCTGTCCTGTCCCCCATTACTTCTATTTTCTTATGGTCCTTTCCCTCCCCATGAGTGTCGACCTCGTATTGCATTCTCCTCCCCATGCCCTCCCCTCCATCCTCCCCCCCATCCTGCTTGTGCCCCTGTCCCCCACTCTCCTGTATTATGAGATAGGTTTTCCTATCAGAATGAGTGTGCATTATATTCTTTCCTTTAGTGGAATGTGATGAGAGTAGATCTCATGTTTTTCTCTTGCCTCCCCTCTTTATCCCACCACTAATAAGTCTTTTGCTTGCCTCTTTTATGAGAGATAATTTGCCCCATATAACTTCTCCCTTTCTCCTCCCAATATTTCTCTCTCACTGCTTGATTTCATTTTTTTTTATTTAGTATATGATCCCATCCTCTTCAATTCACTCTGTGCACTCTGTCTCTATGTATGTGTGCGTGTGTGCATGTGTGTGTGTGTGTACTCCCACCCAGTGCTCAGATACTGAAATGTTTCAAGAGTTATAAATATTGTTTTTCCATGTAGGAATGTAAACAGTTCAACTTTAGTAAGTCCCTTATGATTTCTCTTTGCTGTTCGCCTTTTCATGGTTCTCTTCATTCTTGTGTTAGAAAGTCAAATTTTCTTTCCAGCTCTGGTCTTTTCATCAGGAAAATTTGAAAGTCTTCTATTTCATTGAAAAACCATTTTTTCTCCTGAAGTATTATACTCAGTTTTGCTGGGTAGGTGATTCTTGGCTTCAGTCCTAGTTCCTTTGACTTCTGGAATATCCTATTCCATTCCCTTCTATCCCTCAATGTAGAAGGTGCCAGATCTTGTACTATACTGATTGTATTTCCACAATACTTGAATTGTTTCTTTCTAGCTGCTTGCAATATTTTCTCTTTCACCTGGGAATTCTGGAATTTGGCCACAATGCTCCTAGGAGTTTCTCTTTTTGGATCTCTTTCATGCGGTGTTCTGCGGATTCCTTGAATATTTATTTTGCCTTCTGGTTCTAGAATCTCAGGGCAGTTTCCCTTGATAATTTCGTGGAGGATGATGTCTAGGCTCTTCTTTTGATCATGGTTTTCAGGTAGTCCCAGAATTTTTACATTGTCTCTCCTGATTCTATTTTCCAGGTCAGTTGTTTTTCCAATAAGATATTTCACATTATCTTCCATTTTTCGAATCTGCGCGGTATGTTCTGAGATATCTGTCTTTCTCGAAAAGTCCAAAGCTTCCATCTGTACCATTCCAGATTTGAGAGATCTATTTTCTTCAGTAAGCTTTTGAATCTCCTTTTCCATTTGGTTAATTCTGCTTTTGAAAGTATTCTTCTCCTCATTGGCCCGTTGCACCTCCCTTGCCAGCTGAGTTAGGCTAGTTCTCAAGGTGCCAATTTCTTCAAGATTTTTTTGGTTCTCCTTTAGCAGGGAGCTGATCTGTTTTTCATGCTTCTCCCTTATCCCTCTCATTTCCCTTCCCAGTCTTTCCTCCATCTCTCTAACTTGATTTTCAAAATTCCTCTTGAGCTCTTCCATGGCCCGAGCCCATTGGGTGGGCTGGGACACAGAATCCTCGATTTCTGTGTCTTTGCCTGATGGCAAGCATTGTTCCTCCCCATCAGCAAGGAAGGGAGGAAGTTTTTTTTCTCCGATAAAGTACCCTTCAATAGTTTTATTTCTTTTCCCTTTTCTTGGCATTATCTCCACCTAGTGGCCTGACCTCTGAATGTTCTCCTCACACCCACCTCGCCTCCTGGTCCTCCCAGCCAGCGTTTGGGGACTGAAATTCAAATGCTGCTTCCCGCCTTAGGATTTTTGGTGGGGGCAGGGCTGCTATTCAGTGTGAGAATTAAGTTCAGGTGCTGAGGTCAGGGTCAGGGCCGCCTCTCTGGCTCAATTCCCTCAGGAGGTTTATGCACAGACCTTCCACAATGGATCCAGGCTCCCACCCGTTTGGGGAGCCCCCGTCCACAGCCGCCTCTCAGCCCCACCTCCCGGGGGGGGCCCGAGCCATGGGGGCACCTCACTCCCCTCTCAACCCGCCAAAGAGACTCTCTCACCTACCCCTGTCAGTCACCTGTTGGTGGGGGGCCCGTGCAGCTGCTGAAGATCCCGCCTCCGGATCCCTCTCAGAACTGTGTCTCTCGGAGCCGCGGCCGCCATCGCCGCTGCAGGTGCGGGCTGGGCACCGTGTCTGCAGCGCGACGGACCTTTTGCGAGAGGTTTGTAGGTCCCTCTGTGGGTGGGGGGACCCGTGTGGCTGCTGGAGATTCCGTCCCGTAGCCCTCTCGGATCTTTTTCTCACGGTGTCGCTTCCGCGGTAGGGCTGCTCTCTTCTTCCCGCCCCGGCGCCCAGTCCCCGGCGCGAAGGACCCCACCGCGAGAGGTTTGCAGGTCTCTCCGGAACAGAAATCTCCTTCGCTCCAATATTCTGTGGTCTCTGGGTGCAGAATTCGCCCTGGGTTAGTCCCCTCTGCCGTTCTGTGATTTGTGGGTTCGGAGCTATGTGTATGTGCGTCTTTCTACTTCGCCATCTACTGCCCATCTGTTTCTTAACTTTTTTTTGCAAATGCAAAAGAGAACCAGTATGCGGCGGATTGAGTGTTGGACTTAGGCTTAAAGGACCATAGATTTAGAGTTGGCAGGTTCTCCAGAGACTATGTAATTCAACTGAGAGTGGGAAAGATCTAAGTTCAAATCCTGTCAGATATTTAGGAACCATATGACCTAGGGCAAATCACTTAACCTCTGTGATTCTCACAAAAGATTTTTTTATTGGAATTTTTAAAAATAATAACCTTTCCCTCCCCAATATACCCTTTCTCCTCATATTCACAGTTAGTTATCCAAGTAACACAGAACATAAAGGTGGGAAAGGTACCTCAGAAAAACTAATACTGTAAAAAAATGTTTCACATTCATACCTCATCTCCCCAAAGAAAGGGAAGAAGATATTTTCTCATCCTCATTTCAGGGTTAAGGTTGGTCATTATAATTGTACATTGTAGAATTTTTGTTACTGTTCATTTCATTTACATGATTAGAGTTATTTTATTTTATTTTTGCTTATTTCACTTGGTATCAGTTGATATAAATCTTAATCTGTGTTCTTCATATTCATTATCCGTTAAAGTACAATGATGTTTTCTTGCATTCATGTATCACAATCTATGGGTATTTACTTTCTTTTCAATTCTTTGCTACCACCCAAAGTGCTATGGTGAATAGATTATTATATATGGGACGTGGCTTTCTGACTTTGACCTCCTAGTAGTATATACCTAGCAGCGGGATCTTTGTGTCAATGTTATTTTAATCACTTTTTAAGTAGTGCAATTTGACATTGCTTTCCAGAATAGTTTCAGTCACTTTCTTAGCAAAATTGAAATTGTTTTCCAGAAGCATTTTATGGTTTTATACTGTAATAGGGTTATGATCTGCTTTTGTAGGGGGAAATCCTTCTTGCACTGAGGAAATCATAGACCATTGACATCGATGATTGTGGCCTCTGCATCTTAGATGTTAATAATTTTTCTCTGTCTGATGCTAAAGTGTTGAGGATAGTTACTTCTTGATCTCTTGATCTGCAAATAGCAGCTACCTGTTCAGCCAGTGAATAGTGAACGTTTCATGAAAAATTAGGATTCTTGAGACTTTAGTACAAAAATATAACTGTACCCTAGCTATGCAAATGATTATAGGTTCAAAGTCTGATAGAATCATAAGATTTAGAGGAGGGAGAGACTAATCCATCCCTCATATTTTTCATCTGAAGATATTTAGACCCAGAGAGTTAAAGTCACTTATCCATATTCATTCAAGTAAAAAGTGTCAGTTATATGTAAAACCAAATCTATTACTCACAGTTCCTCTTTAGCAGTGCCTGATATCACTCAATCAACAAACAGTTAATAAGCACAAACATGTACCAGGCACTCTGTTAGGTTCTAATAAGAGGAACATTGGATGGAGTGTTGGGTCTGGAGTTTGGAGGAACTGAGTTCAAAATCAGCTTCAGATACTAACTGTGGGATCCTGAAAAAGGCATTTATACTCTCAACCTTAGTAAAAACCAACTCAGAGAGTTGGTATGAAGAGCAAATTAGATTTTATATAAATACATACACACATACATATATGCATATACAGTTTATCCAGACATATAACATATATTTATACATCTGCATATCTCTTTTCAAACTATATAAATATTAGCTATTACTATGGATACATTTTAAGGAGACTAAAGAAGATAGAACTATAGATACTCAAATGTCCAAGAGTATTATTGACAATAACTTCAAATTTGATTTGAATATTAGCTGTTCAACATGTCACTCTTACAATTTATTAATGATTAGACAGGTCCAGAGACCTGTTATCCACCCTCTTGCCTCTATGTGTTATGTGGCATAAATTATGGAATATCATGATTTTAAGAAAATTATAATTACACATGATTCACTGAAGAACACAAAGGTTAATCACAGGTATAAGAACGCTGACTTATATTACCAGCATTAACTTTACATGTGAGAAATATAATAAAATCAGTCAATAAACCTTTTTAAAGCACTTACTATGTGACAAGCACTGTGGTAAGCATTGGGAATACAAAGAAAGACAAAAGACAAGTCTCTACTGTCAGGAAGCTCACAATCTAATGTTGGAGACAACATGCGAACAGCCATATACAAATAATCCATATACAGGATAAATTGGAGACAATAGATAGAGGGAAAGTGCTGGGATTAAGGGGAGTTAGGAAAGGTTTCCTATAGAAGGGGGTTATTGTTTGTTTTTTGTTTTTGAAGAGATCCAAGGACAGAGGTAGAGTTAAACAAAGTGATCAGACTCAACCTCTCTTCTAGAGTCATCGAAGTCCAGCGGTAGGACAAAAGTCATGATGATTGGTGATGACCTGGGACTTTAAGGAAGACTAGAGGCACAGATGAGGAAGGAACTCAGCCCAGGCATGAGGGACAGACAGTATAAAGAGTTAGGAAATAGAGTGTCTTGTTTGAGAAAAAGAGCAGCAGTCATTATCACTGGCTTGTATGTCAGTAGTGGCAGGGATATAAGACCAGAAATCTGGACAGGGGATGGGTTATGAAGGGCTTTGAATATCAAAGCCAGAATTTTTATATGTGATCTTCATCGGAAGCCACTGGAGTTTATTGAGTAGGGGTAGGGTGACATGGTTAAAATTGTATTTTAGGAAGATCTCTCTGAAAGCTCAATGGAACATAAGGGGAAATTCTTGGGCTAGGAAAATCAACAAGAAAGACATTGTAAAAGTGTAGGCATGAGGTGATAAGGACCTACAATAGGATATTAGCATTGTCAGAGGATAGAAAGGGGCAGCATCTGACAAAGGTGTTAAGGAAAGGTAAAATCAACGATGCTTGTTGAAAATTACATGTCATCAAATGCAAGCAGAACTAGAAAAGGAGATGGGCTCATCATAGTAAGTGTGGGATAACTGATGTTGCATTGGTGTTTATGAATGATTAAAAGATACATATAGTCTAGCAGATTGAGTGCCTCCTTTATGGTAGATTCGTTGAAAGATACAAACATGAATCACACAGGATGAGAGGTTGTGAATGAACTACAACAGGGTAATGAGACCCTCCACACTGAGAGATCACAGATGAACTAAAAAAACTGAAATAAGTTTAGTGTTCAACTTATCTTTAAACATTTATGTTACAAATGTAGCTTTAGAGACAATTAGTAAAACATTTAAGTATCTCTCTATTTGGCTAAAAGAAGTTAAATTTCAAACGCTTATCTTTCTTCAAGGCTCTATCTAATGGATGAAGATGTTGAGTCAATCTTCCCCTTCATTTTGAGTTTTTCATACTGTGAAGCATGTTCCAAAGGGGATGCAAAAGATCTGCTTAGTAGGGAGAGAATGAAACAGTGGTCAGCATTATTGGTTGCTTTTAGTGTCATTCCTGCATATATCTGCAATCTTTTGCAAACGAAAACAAAGATCAACTGAAAGTTTTCAAAAGAAAGATTACTAGTGAATTTACTCCAATTGGCAGTGAATGTATCATAGTAGTTACTTAACACAGAATGAGTAAACAAAATAAAATTTAAGTTAGCTTGTGTAGAATTTCAATATGGGGACAATGTATCAGTCAATGTAGACACATGACACAAATGGAATGTGTTTGGGGGATTTAAAAAAAACAACTTTCCTTCTGATTCTTGGTGTCCTAGAGCAAGGAGACAGTTGACATATTTTTGGTATTTGAGAGGTCATTGGGATCAGAGAAAAAATGTCTAGTCCTCCATCTTGTTCACATGATGTGGAAATGATGGAGTATGTTTTAAGACTTTTTTTGAGAAATATGAGTGAAGAGCCATATGCGGTTGTAAAAGCTGTGGCAAGAGTAGTCGTTTTATTTTTAAAAAGAGTCCATTAAATGGAAGGCTCATGGACAAGTTGTGATATGGGAGTAAAGTCAAAGGCAATTCTACATTACTGTGAAATATACTGGCTTTCTTATGACAAAATGCTTTAAAGGCTATTTGAGCTAAAATAAGTAATTCTCTTTTTCCAATTGATAAAAATTTCATCTTCATTTTCCTCATTTGTAAAACAAGGGGGAGCAGACTAGATCAACAAGGTCAGAGAATTCTGTCCTATTCAGAAGTCCTATCCTTTCCGATTCTAAAGTCTATCATTATTTCATAAGCCAATAAGAGTCAGTTTCCAAAAGAACCAGTATCTAAATCTAAATCTACCTATATCCACATCTATATTCATATTTATCTCTCTATAGTTATGTGCTGTATAGCATGTAATTTATAAATATTTCTATCCAAATGCTACATTTAGAATAACATTTTGAAAATTAGGGTAAAAGATCTATAGCTATAGAGGGCAAGATCTTATATAGTTATATATATATATATATAATATCTGTATATATTTCTTGTGAAAATTATACAATTTCAAAAACATATTCTCTCTTTTTTTAGAGAAGCATTTTTGACTCAGGTAGACTAGACTGATTGGTGTAAAGGATAAAGCCTTTCTCCCCCCTCTCCTGGGTAAAAGTTAAGCCTAAAAATAAGAACAAGTCTCATGGGCAAATTTGTTGGTATAAAGGATGATCTCTTTAAAAGCTTCCTGTGCTTTTAGTTGTCCTGGTTTTCATTCCCTAAGGCCAAAAGTGTAAAGGAAAACTTGAACAACCTGGCTAGATCCCTTGGGATAATTTTCTCTAGTGGAAAATACTTTCCTCCAAGATTTTCTGAAATTAAGGAAAGACTAACTATTGTAATTATACTCCTGACAAAGGAATTATCGCCATTATTTTCTAATACCTTCCATTATTCTTTTCAGACAGGGGGAAAAACCACAATATATTTTGAGTAATGGAGGTGAAGTAAAGAGGATTGCTCTTTCTCTAGTTGGAGGAAAAAGTAACCCAATGTCCATGAATTGTAGAATCATGAAGCTAAAAGAAATCATGAATCACTTAGTTTAATAACATACAAATTATGAATGCTATCTACAAAATTCTTTTTTTAAAGGAAGAATATGAAACTCTTTATTGACCACTGTTCACCACTATTTACAATAAAATAAACAATATACAATTGTATAACAATCCAATGACTACAAAGTTATTTTTTTTGCCTGACTCCCATGGAGCCAAGTGACCCAAATACTCAAAAGGCTGGTCCTACTTTGAAGGGATGGGTTGAGATAAAGAAGGAAAAACATGCACATCAAGAGTATAGAAGACTACCTAACATGGGTACATCTGCTTCCCCATTTATGCCCGTAGTTAGGAAAACACAACACCCTCCACCCCATCCCCTTACCCCCTGTGCCTGCCCTTTGGGAAGAATATGTACATTCCAGCAGATGGGGATGTTATTACATGATTAAGAGAGGACCCTTTGGTTAGTAAAATAAGATGGGACTCCCCTACTTTCTGAAGTAGGAAGTCCAATATTTTTTATTTTTAAAAATCAAGGCCAAAACAGTTCTGTTTTCACATTTTAGGTAAATGTTCAAAAAAGTCCTGGCTGCATTTACCCATGAATGTTTCTAACCTAGGATCGGGCAACATCAAGGATTGAGGTACTGGCCCATGGGGGGCTGCCAACAACATGGCTACCCTTCCACAAGTCCCAGCATATTGTGCTCTCGCCCAGCCAGGCTTTGGGGAGAGTATCCCTTTTGGATAATAAATGTGGAGCTGTCCTTTGAAGCCAGAGACTGTTCACCATCACTTTAATAGGGCCCTGACACTGAGTACCACACTACTGTGAACACTCCAACAAGGTTGCAAAGGGCCTACAAAATAATTCTCTTCTATTCAAAAAGAAGTTAGTGTTTGGAAAAGTGAAGGCAGCACATTTTCTGCCACTCAGGAGAAACAGGCTCTTTGGCTCCCCAGAACTAAGCAATAATGAGAAATGGCTGCTGGCATTTGCCTTTAGGTGTAAAATGTAGCTTTTATTGGTAAGTTAGGTTTTAAGTGAATGTCAAAATTCCACATGGACACAACATTGTCTCAGACAGCTAACGTTAGGCATACATGGGGGCTAAACATTTCTTCGTATTCAGAGTAGTGAGCACAGAAGGTATTAATCAGCATTTATAAAAGTTTTTTTCTACTGTGGAGGAAGTTAATAATTTCATAATGTCAAATACTCTCCTCTGTGATAAATGTTAAGTAAATGCAGAAAGCTTGTATTTACTTGTTCAGTTACCAGTGCTGTTGATGCAAAATAAAAACCAGCCCAAACAAAAAACAAACCAAACAAAAAATAAAACCTACTTTAAAACTTACCCAACTCAGTTCTCATTAGATGTAGATGGTGCTCACACTGCTAACAAATTAAAGAATGGACTTGGTATCCAGATTTTATAATATGTATATATATGTGTGTGTGTGTGTGTGTGTGTGTGTGTGTGTGTGTGTGTATTTTAAAGCAACATAAATTATTGTGCTTCATCTTCAGGACAGGAGTGCCAGGTAAGTCGCTCCTCATGAAAGGTGATGACTATATGAGGACATTTCATGCTTGCTTCTTTGGCCCATACCAAGTTGGCCTCATCGGAATCTCTCCATTTCATGAGAAATATCACCTTTCCACTGCTGTCAGTAGCACCAAAAATTCTCTCTGGGTCAAGACCTCAAGGAAAGCCCATGGCTTGTTAGCTGACTTGCTATCTTCTGACTCACTGTCAGACAAAGACTTTCTCTTGGCTCCATCCTTTTCTTTACCAGCCTTCTGAGAATTCACAAACACTTCAATTAACTCTGGACAATTCAGGTTTTCCTTGGGTTCCCATGTGTTGTCACCATCTTTCCATTTTAAGAAATATTCCACTTTCTCATTCACAATTTGCTGGTCCAACACCTTCTCTACCACAAGCTCCTCGGGTTCTGCTTCCTCCACTTTCTTACTCTCACCATTCTGTTTCTTTCTCATATTTTGCAATGTAGACTTATTGGAGGCCATTTTTTATTGCAGACTTGAAGAGCTTTTATTCACTACTACTCCAGGTCCATGCTGCTGCTGTTGAGGGAGTTGGTGAGATGGGCCCCAGGGCTGCGGGACCACCAATGCCACAGCTGCTGGGGCTCTATCTACAAAATTCTTGACAACTGGTTATCCAGGTGCCATTTAAACATTTCCAGTGATAGGAAATACACTAAGGGAACCCAACTTACTTTTTGGTTCTAATTATTAATATTTTCCCCCTTTTGTCGAACCCAATCTGCCTTCCTGAAGCTTCCACCTATTAGTCCTACTGAGGCCAAATAAGATTAATTACACTTTTTCATAACTATGTTTTAATTATTGGAACATTGCTGTTATGCTCTTCCCAGGACCCACTGGCTTCTTCTCCAGCATAAACACCCCTTGTTCCTTTAATTGATCTAAGTCCTCTCATCATCTGGACACACTCCAGTTTACCAGTCTCTTTAACAAAATATGGCACTCAGAATTGAATACCACACTCCAGAAGTCAACTATCTAGGGTGGAGAAAAGTGGGATTATCACCCTCCTCAACGTGAAAGCTATCCTTTCACAAATACAGAATAAGGTCACATCATTTTGTCTATAACATCATATGATTGCATCATATTATATGTCACTAGAACCCCTAGAAATTTCTCACATTAACTTCTTTAACTTTTCTTTAACCTTAATACTTGTCCTCTACTTAGTCCAATTTAGTTATTTTTAACTCAAATTATTTCTATTCTTATTAAATTTAAAAATGTTAATTACTAACTCCACTTTTCCATTCTAACTCATTGATAACATCTTATATCCTAAACACATCACTTTACTATACTAGGTATTCCTAATTTGATAAGTATGACATCTACTTTTTATCTAAGTAATTAATAAAATCTATGAACAAAATAGGTCTAAGGACATCTAAAGCCTTGTTGCACTTCATTAGAGACTTACCTCCAGGCTGACAACGATTCACTAGTCAAACCACTGGGCCTGGCCAATTTTTCTGAACCTACTTAGCTGCATTATTATCTAGCCCACATCATCCCATTTTGTCCATAAGAATATCATGAAAGACTATTAAAATCCAAATGCAATGTGTATAAAGCATTCCATAGTATATACAAAGTCTAGCGTCCTCAGGAAAAAAGATAGGCCAGCAGTTATCAAACGCTTTGGTCTCAGGAGCAAATATTCTCTTAAATATACTTAAATATAATCTTAAAATATACTCTTATACTCTAAAAACATCTTAGTAGTATTGTAAAAATAGTTTTGAACTTGTGGAACCCCTGAATGAGTCTCCAGGACTCTCAAGGCTCTCTGGCCCACACATTGAGAACCTCTGGGTTAGCTTAAGATGATTTGTTTTTAATAAATCCGTTACATCTTTTAGCGATCACTTCCTTCTGTTCTAAGTGTTTAAAAACTACCTCAGTAATTTAGAATGTTATTGTATAAAATTCTTTTTAAACTTCTAGAATTTTACAAAGAAGTTATATCAAGCATATTGACCCACTGTTTGGAACATCTTTCCCTTTTATTAAGAAAGTTGAGATATCTTCCTGTTTGAACTCTTAGGATACTTCTCCCATTTGCCACAGTTCTTCAAAGGTTACTGACAGGTGCTTGACAGTCAATGACATCTGGGTGGTAGAGTGGCTAGAATCTCAGCCTTGGAGTCAGAAGGACCTGAGTTCAAAATTAGCCCCAAACAGTTCCTAGTTGTATAACCCTGGGTATTTCCTCACCAGTATGAACTGAAGAAGGAAATGATAATCCACTCCAGTTAGTTCTCCAAGAGGACCAATGACATCGGGAGGGTGATGTCTTGACTTGCAAGTGAATTGGATTTAAGTGAGGCAGGTGTGTGCAAAGTCATCAGCCTCACTCTCTCCTGCAGAGTCATCAGAGTCCAGTGGCAAGGCATAGGTCAGGACTATGAACTGACACAACAGCTTGACAGTCACATCGTCACACGTTCTTCCAGTGCCTTAGAATGTAGTTTATCTTGGACAGATAATTCAAACTCTTGGGAAGTAGCTAAGGCCTTGCCTACCATCTCTTCTTGTGTCTTAGGTGTCAAAGCCCTCTTCACCATTTTTATTCTTTTCTTTCTTTAACCATTTTATTCTTATTCTTTCTTTTCTTTCTCATTTTTTTCTTGATAGAGAGAACAGAAACAAAATAGAACCATTACCATCCCCACTCCCAAACCCCCATTCCAAGCAGTCTTCCATCTCTAATGCTCTCCATAACTCTAAATTGACTTTTTTTAAAAATACCCTTTTTATTTGTTTTTGAAATTTATTGCAAAGCTCTACCCATGTCACATGGGCTTTGTAGCATTACCCAAATTGTTCTCATAGTATCTTGCCACCATTTTGTGGTCATCTATAGGTGCTTACCCTTGCTTTCATGGTTTTATGTATTCTGTAAAAACAAGAATTCATTGAATAGCACAGTTTAGCCACATTGACCTTTTAACTACTTTCCCTCTCCAGTGCCAAATCTGCCCTTTTATTTCATGGTAAGCAGTAGAAATTGTTCCAGAGTTTCATTCCTAAGAGACTTCCATTACTCTAAAGGGTATTTTCCTCTTATTTTATCTATAAACTTTTGGGTATCTGCTTGAACATTTAGGGTACATGTAAAGATATGTCTATGATCCTCTTCTTTGCCTATTATAAATGTTGAGGCGTAAGATAATAGCCTCCAAAGGTTTCTGCCATTTTTACCTCACCTATTAGTTCCTATTTGAAAATTTCCTAATGAAAATTATTTAGCTCTACACTAGTTTGACTCTCACTGGAATATCATGTGCCATAAAGTCACAAAGTGTGTGGATAAAAGATTATTTTTATGCAAAATAAAGAATGGATCCATTCCTGAATATGAGTGTAGAATAGCACTGTAGTGCTATTCTGTAGTCCCTATTTTAATAATTGTATTTCAGCATCATCCTATGTATTTTATTATACACTTTTAAAAACATTATTCAAAGAAATGGTGCTTAAGTTTAGTCAGACTACTAAAAGGGTCCACGCCACAAAAATGTTAAGAACCTTTGTTTGAAAAAGCAATGACAGGTTCTATTTCAGAGTCATTCTTGGGAGACATAATGCCCTATCCATACTCATCTTATCTTGGAAAATTTATAGCCATGGAATGTATTTTGGAATAATTTTGGAATGAATTTTATCTTATGAAAGCTCATAGAGCTTTTGGGGTTACTCTGGGCCAAAATTTTTTTAAGGTCTAGGTTGGCCTACTCTTGTATTCCCTAGACCCCCCTGGAAAAGATACAACTTAGAAGAGATTAGAGGTGGAGAAAAGCTTTCCTTCAGTCTAGTTAGTGCTTGGCTGACATATATCACATGGGTCATTACATCACCCTCATGGCTCATCATTTCTTGGCAATGCATTAGTGTATGCTACTTGTTGTCTTTACCTGGATGATGAGTTATTACTATGTACATATCAGGCTTCTCCATGGAAAAACTTATGTTCTACTTCTGATCCCATTTTAAAACCCTCCAGAGGAGACAAAAATCCCCAGTTTTTGGAAGAATAAAAACATCAGTAAGTAAACTCATTGCTGAAGGCCATTGGGAGACTTCCTAGGTAAAGAGGGAGGAAATTAAGCTGAGAAAGGAATAGGATAGTGAAATTTCCTGACTGATTAAATAGGCTTTCTAAAGAAAGTGAGGGATGCCTCTAGGGTTTGGGCATAAGATTTCCAGAAGACTTGGAAAAGGAAAATGCACTAGACAATGGGTTATAGAAAGAAGTTTAATGGAAAAATGTATAGTTTAAATGAATTTTCCTCGCTCTCTAATGTGGAAAAACTGAGTCTCCAACTTTCTCATTACGATACTAATCCTCCTCACATAAACATCACTCAATTTTATTCTATTTATTCCTTTTGTTTTTTCCCACCACATCCATTTCATTATAGACACACACACTATTCAACTCTTCTGTCTTGGAAATAAAAACTTAAGGAAAGTCAAACAAAAAAAAGAGATATATCTCATTGCATAGGGAACATTTTAGTGTCTTAGCTCTTCACCTCATGACTGGGGGAAGTGCATTAGCTCATTTGGGTAGACATTTCTTTGAGAACAATGATCATTTACTTGGAGGAGTAAGAATTTGATGGAAATTAAAGGAATATAAGGCCTCAGGTACTTTACCGCTCAAGGGGTCAGTTTTTTCATCTGTAAAATGGAGATTGTGTACTAGATGGCCTTTGCAATCCCTTCTAGCTCTAAGCATATGATTCTATGAAATGTTCAATAGTAATTTGAATCTACAATAAGGGATTGCCATTTACATCTTGGCTTTTTAAATACAATTGAACGGAAGCTTAAATTTTGATTCTAAAATATTTGAAATCATTATTTCCTCAAAGCACATATGAGGGAACAAATAGTTTCAATGTGGTGCAGGGAATGAAAATGACAAATGGAAATGTTAATGCAAGGTTAGGAGTTTGATTTTGTGAATCCTTTTTAAGCCAGATATTCCATGAGCAAATGTGTATTAAATTGAAGATTATTGAGATTCCATTTTCTGAACATTACAAAAAATAGCAAAATAGTTTATATTGAATAGGATGATACTGAGGATGGTGTGCTTCTCTGTATCTTTAAAACAATCAAAATAGAATGGACTTCCCTGGACTTCCAAAGTGGCCTGAACTTGTATGTTAGCATTAACACTGTCTTTTATAAATAAATATATATTTGTATATATATAAATGTGTGTGTATGTATATATTTATGTATCTGAAGAAATCCTATACTAGTTTTTGTTCATTGTTCCATTTAGATTTTTGAACCTGAAATTCACCCATTGGGAACCAAGCAGAGAACATCTCCCAGCACAGGGCCCTTTCCTTTTCCTTACTCCCAGACAAGCCTATCTGTCACCAATAGAAAGACAAAGAGCTAGAATGAACAGCTTACACTTCTGTTAATGTGGAGTACTTCTAACATTTACTGTTTGCCCCACTGATGACATCTGCTTTAGTTTTAATTCTTTGTTATCATAAAACATTATTGCTATGTAACTTTTCATGTATACAGGAAAGTTTTTCTTCTTAATGATCTTCTTGGGGTATAGACCTAGTAGTGGGAATCTCTGGGCCAAATGGTATGGGCATTTTACTAGTTTATTTGCATAATTCCAAATTGTTTCCTGAATCAGTTATGCTGATTCACAGTCTACTAAGAATGTACTAGTTTGCCTACCTTTCCACAACCCCTGCAATATTGACTATTCCAGTTTTTGTCCTCTTTGCCAGTTTTCAGTGGGAATCTTTTGTTTCTGTTGAGCTTGTGGGCCTTGGACCTCTGACTCAATATGACTTGAGAGTCATTTAAAGACAAAGGATTAGATGATTGCCATAATGTAAACTGGACTATAGGGAAAGTTCCCATGAACAGGCAGATATTCTTACTCCTCTACCTCCTCAAGAATGCATGATAAAGTGTGAGTCACACCCCAGACTTCTGATCTGATTGACATTTAGAGCAGTACAAGTCTCAAGGCAATTCCTGAAAAAATTTAGGGAGTTTTGGTGGGGAGAGGTATGGAATACTTACGTACCTTTTTTCTCACTTTGGAGCAGTGTTTTCACTGCTATACCAACACCAATAAAACATTGCTGTAAGATCCCTTAAGTATATAATCTTGTTTGTTTGCCACCAAAACACTTGAGGTGACATTTTATAGACTGCCATATTAAGAACAATATGTGTCTGTGGAACTTAATATGTTTACGATTTTATGTATGAAAACATGGTAAAAGAAAAGCAAATGATGATTTCAGTATTTTAGGGGAACTAGTAAGAAGTATCTTATATGAAGAAAATCAGTGACATAGAAGTTTAGAAAGACGCATGCTCTATAAATGGTTTACTCAGCATAAGAACAAAGTAGACCATTGTTTAGAAAGCATAGGGAGGGTGACAAGTGCTGCTGACTATATGTAGAGCTAAGCAGAAATTGGAAAAGTATGTGGAAATCCATGAAAAGTGGGAATCAGGACAGATTTTTAAGAAAAATGTATGAACAGATATATGTGTGTGTACACATACACGTATACACACATACATATATGTCCTTAGACAAGCTAAATCCAGAAAAGAAGATAGAATTTAAAAGACACTTAGGTAACAGGAAAACAATTTTTAGAAATGTTTTCCTAATCAGTGGTAACAAGATGTTGTTGACTATATCTAGAGTTAGAGATTGGAAAAATGTGTGGGAAAGTCACAGGACAGGTCATTAGGTAATACAAGACAATTATAAGAACATATATGTACATACATGATATTAGAGAAGTTAAATCTAGAAAAAGATTGAATTGAAAAGAAACTTCATAGGAAAACTTTTGGGGTTTTTTTGCTAGTGAATGACAGAATACTGAGTCATGGGAGTTTATTTTTTTCCACTTTTGGTTACACAGAAAATTTTAATAACGTATGAAGATTTAATCCGCATAACAGACACTGGAAATGAAAGAATAGAAAGTGAAGTTAGGATAGGGAACAGAATGCTTGAAGGCTACTCAAAACCTTAAATCAATTTATATTTTCATTGATTTAGAAATCCACTCTAGTGATGCATGCTGAAAGCCATCCTCTTGCCTGAGTCTCACAAGTTTGCCATACTGAGGCCCCTGCTGTGATGGAGGCCTGGATCAATTTTTGCTGATATCTTGAGAGTTGACAACTTCTTATTCCCTGATGATGTATTTTATTTCTTTTTCTTCAAAATTTCTCATCAGTCAAAGCCTTTTTAGCACATCCCCAAACACCTTTGCATTCACCTTTGTGTCATAGTCATTCACCAGGACTGCTAGGTGGTGCAGTGGATAGAGCACTAGTGAAGGAGCCAGGGGACCTGAGTTCAAATCTCACCTTAGTCATTTGACACTCATTAGCTGTGTGACCTTGGGCAAGTCACTTAACCTCATTTGCCTCATCCTGGGTCATCTCCAGTCATCCTGATGAATATCTGGTCACCGGATTGAGATGGCTCTGGAGGAGAAGTGAGGCTGGTGACCTGCACAATCTTGTCTCACTCAAAACAAAGTCAAGTGCAAGTCATGTCATTATTTCTCTGATGGCATGGTCTTCTTTGGCAATGAAGGATGAACACACACATAGTCATTTGAAATATCTTCAATGTTTCACTGCCACATTATAGTAATACCAGTAAAAACATCGTATTGAAAATTTGGGCCTTAATTTTCTGGGAAAAGGAGATTTGCATTTACATGAAGGCAGCATATAGCCCTTCTACTCCAGGTAAACTCTAGGAGCAGCTCATTTATGTGTTCTGTCCCTAGTATGTGTACTGATAGATGAACTTTGTAAGTCAGAGTTTCTTAATCTGGAGTCCATGAACTTAAAAAGAATCCATATTTTGATAGCTATATTTCAATAGAGTTGAAAATCTATATATTTTATTTAATGTAGTTTAAAATGGTATTTTGGTATTTTGAGAACGGGTGTACATATTTTACCACACTGTCAAAGGGGTTCAAGACCCAACAAAAGTTAGGAAATGCTGATAAATGCTTTCCATCCGAGTGTAATCTGGGAAATTGTTTTACTTCATCTCCTTGGCACTGCCAGTGTGGATGTTCAGGTCAAACTCTTTAGAGTCATTATCTATCTTTCCCTGGAGGCTCTGCAATATTACTTCAATTACTTCTAACTTTAATCAGCACAATGTCATCTGCAAACAGAAACACCAGCAAGATGTCACCATGCATAGGAAATCCCTCTTCAAAATAGCCTCTACTTTTAGATCAGAGTGGTACAGTGAGTGAAAGGCTGGACATAGAGCAAGGAAAACACTTGCTTAAATTCCATTTCTGAAACATATTATGTTATCCCAGGTTAGTTCTTATTCTCTCTGTGATCTAGGGTATAGTCTAGGTCTATACCATATATATATACATATATGTATATATATGTATATATGTATGTGTATATGTATATATATGCATATATGTGTATATGTATATATATATAGCCTATACTATATGATCTAGGGTATAGGCCTAAGATTAAACAAACCACAGAAAGTGCTGGTCTATGTTGGGGATGGAAGTTTCTTTACTTGGAATTTTCTGTGCTAGTGAAATCACAGATAGAGTCCCAATCCATATCCTGATATTTCAGAGGAATTTGGAATGATTTTAATGTATGGATGGGGGACATCTTGTTAAAAAAGAATTAAAAGTCAACATTTTACTCTATAGAGTGAAATCTTTAAAAATAATCAATGAACAGTATATGCAGTAAGATTCTGTATTGTCTGCAACTTTTGGTCAATTGTGAAATGGTAAAGATGCGGTCCATTATAGAATTGTCACATATATGAATATGCAAAGAGCCTCTTGGTCCCTAAATAATGCCTTCATCAAAAATGTTCCTGATTTATGTATAAATAACTCATGAAGATTTTGCATAAATAGTGGAGTAATCATAAAAGTCAGTAGTTATTTATGTTCTCTGGGTTGCTGTTTTTGGCATTAATAAGATCTGAGATCCCCCCTGACCCTGAATCTTTGATGTCTTCTTCATCTGACTATGATAGTCCTTCACACTCATAATTATGTCAACTCCAGTATAAATTTCCTCTACATTTGTTACAAGCTTTTCCTTCTTTGTTGCCATTAGTGCCATTTTGACTTCTCTGTAAGTTCATTAGGTACTGAGATGTTAGAGTCTATGGGTCGAGAAAAAAAGTCAACAAATCTAAAAAATGAAAATTACTTGAAAAATACTATTATAAGACAATTAAAGTCAATGGAATTCCATACTTTATTGAGTAGTATACTTTTAAAAATAGTATTTTAAAAATCATGCATATTTAGATTGATGGACTTTGAAGGCATTCAACTTGGATGGTTAGGTCTTCCAACTGGAAGATGCCATTTTATACTTTACCTGTTATTTCTTTCATAATAGTTGTGAAAGCCAAGAGAAAACCCTGAGGACAGAAAAAAACCCCAAATATGTAAATAGCTTGAGTATGTTTATATGTATGTTAGGACTATCTGGTAATTTATGGTTCAACTTGAATATTCAATAGCATACTAGAACTACTTTTAAAAAAACCCAAAAACCTTTTTGGATATGAATAGGCAGTTTTCAGATGAAGAAATCAAACCTACCTATAGTCACATGAAAAACACTCTAAATCACTATTGATTAGAGAAATACAAGTTAAAACCACTCTGAGGTATCACCTCACACCTATCAGATTATCTAATATGACAGAAAAGGAAAATGATAAATGTTGGAGAAGATGTGAGAAAACTGGGACATTAATGTGTTGTTGGTGGAGTTGTGAACTGATCCAGTCATTCTAGAGAGCAACTTGGAACTATGCCCAAAGGGCAATCAAAGCATGCATACCGTTTGATCCAACAATACCACTACTAGGTCTGTGTACCAAAGAGATCACAAAAAAGAGAAAAGGATCTACATATACAAAAATATTTATAATAGCTCTTTTTGTGGTGACAAAGAATTGGAAATTGAGGGAATGACCATCAGTTGGGGAAGGGCTGAACAAGCTATGATATGTGAATAATGGAATACTATTGTGCTATAAGAAAGGATGAGCAAGTAGATTTCAGAAAAACCTGGAAAGACTTGTATGAATAGATGCTGAGTGAAGTGAGCAGAACCAGGAGAAAATTGTATACAACAACATCAGCATTGTGCTTTGATCAACTGTAATTGGCTTAGGTCTTCTCAGCAATACAACGATTGAAGACAATTGCAAAAGACTAATGATGGAAAATGTTATCCACACACAGAGAAAGAACCATGGAGTGCGCAGATTGAAATATACTATTTTCACTTTTTTTTGTTGTTTTTCCTGTTTTTTTTTTTAATCTTTTGTTCTGTTTCTTTTTCACAATGTGGCTAAAGGGAAAGGGAAAAGGAAAAGATCACTTCTCTAAATTTCTTTATTCCATCTTCCATGACAGTCATCAGTAAGAAAGGAAGATGAAATCAAAGGGAAGGGTATGCTAATCTGGGGAACAGGTGCCAGTGAGTGGCATGGGAAGCAGCTGTGAGTTGGATCTTACATCTTTTGTATTCAGTACTTATTTCCCTCTTTTGCACTCTCCTCTTTACTCTTCCCTTTTCACCACTTATTCCTGGGTAGTTCACTTTTTCTTTTTTTATTGCCATTTTGGATTCTCCCTGATTATGCATTAGGGCCTGCCAATGGTATTAATATCTAGTGACATCTAGTTCTATAACATTTATTCACCTCTGGTATATAGTCTAAAACATTGACTTCCTTTCTTTTTCTTTTTTCTACATTCATTTTTTAAATTTTGAGTTCCAAATTCTCTCTCTCTCTTCAGTCCCTCCCTCACCTGTAGAGAAGGTAACCAGTATGATACCTATTAAACATATGAAGTCACACAAAACATATTTCCATATTAGTCATGTTAAGGAAAAACATTTCTTTTATTAAAAAAATTCTTCTTTAAAAAATCATTTTTGCTTCTGAATATAAGCCTTCCATCTCCATATCCAATATGCTAAAAAATTTGCTAAAAAATAAAAAAATCAGTTAAGTAAAACCATTCTGCATGTTAGACATTTGAAAATATTTGCTCAATGCCAAACCCACAGTTGCTCACCTCTGCCAAAAAAAAATGAGGAAAAAACAGACATTTAATTTTCAAACCTTGTTCCATAGAAGAGTAAGAGCAGCTTTAGGACGTACTCAATGCCACCTTTGTGTTCAGATTTAATTTTGACCTTTAACACCTTCAATTTCTGCCTTAACATGGTACCAGAAGTAAGAGTTCCTGGGATACAAAAAAAAATAACACAGAAAGCTTTCAATGAATCAACCCACCATTTTTAGGCACTTTAAATGTGCTAGGCACTGCGCTGAGTATTTCAGACACAAAGATGCATACACAAAACACACAGAAAGCAGATGCAAGGTAACCTTGGGGGAGGGAGTGGGGAGGAACAATGTTGAGAGATGGTGGTGGGAAACCAGCATTAGGTCTTGTACAGAAGGGAATAAGAGCTGAGAATTGAAAAAAACCAAGGATTCCAAGTAATGAAGAGGAGAGCATTCCAGATGGGGCCAAAGGCATGGAGATGAGATGAATTACCATGGGTGAAGAACAGAAAGTCTAGGTGCCTGGATCAGAGTGTGCAACAGGGCCAAAAAGGTATGATTGGACCTGTTTGTGAAGAGCCTTAAGTGCCAAATAGACAAGTTTGTACTGTAATATGGAGGTGATTGAGGAAAGTGCTGACATGGTCAAATCATCTTTGGAAAATAACTTTGACAGCTGCGCATATGTTTAAGTGGAAAAGAATATTATTATATTCAAGGTGGAAGTGATGAGGATCTGAATTAGGGTGATAGCCATGTGGATGAAGGGATGGAGACATTCAAGAGATATGAGAAATTAGATGACTCTGGGGTTATGAAGATGGGTGTCTGGAAAAATCATGTTGAACTTGACAAAAACAAGAAAATTTGGAAGAACACTAATGAGTTTTGTTTGGAAGTTGGAGTTTAAATTTAGGGACTCAAACATTACACATTTCAGCCAACAAGGTGGACATACTTTTCAAATGCAGAGCTGATAAAATTCTGCAAGTATTTAATAGTATGTCATAACTTTAATTCTCAACAGCATACTTGATAGACCACCTTTTAGCTCTCACTATTGAGCTACAAGCTTGTCATTTCAACTGAATGCATTATTATATGGTGCTCAGGTTGCCTTTATCATCATCATGTTGATATTTGCTTTTTGACATCACTACAAAAGAAGTTTTGGGGAAATATAATCTTGCTAATGTCAACCTGAATTTTAATGAAAACGGTCAATACAACAAAAAGGAGGGTGTGTAGCACCTGGGGGGGTAGAGGTGGTAGGGCTGAGAACAGGATTTATCTAGAGTTCCAAAGTGCAGAGGGTAATAAGATTGCCGGTGGAAGGGGTTAGGTATATCACACTTTCATCAGATAAATTGTTCTGTGTAACAAGCAAAAGTCCATAAAAAAGCTAGGGAATCTCTGGAGGGGAGAGTTTGAAAAATTTACAAAATAATCAGAGGTTGGAAGTGACAATGTCTGGTCATCCCCAGATAATTCATTGGCCTGGGAGCCTAAACTAGATCAGGTCCAGTGCTTTCTCTGTTAACTGTCACTAAGCTCTTTGAGAGTATGCTTTTTGTTTCCCTTTTATTTCTAGGCAAAACTACTTTCTATGAGTTCTAGGAAATGATTTTTGTAATGCATATTAAAGATGAAAAGGCAACTAAGCTGTAACTTCATGTTTAACTAATTGCTTTCATTTCATTCACCTTTATACTAGGATGGAAAACATGAGTTTATTCTGTTTTGAACAGTAAGAAAGTCTTAATAGACTTTTCATTAATATGTTCAGAATCAATCCTACAGAAACTGAGATTGTAACTCTAAAACAATAAATCAAGATTTATATTTAGAGCCATAAGAATTCTTGTAAGTAAGGTAAATTTAGTTTCAAGGACAGAAAGTGGTGCAGACATGATCATCTTGGGTGTAGTCATGCCAGGAAAGGCGGTGGTTTATTCCATACTCTCAAGGCATGGCTGATAGTCCATGACTCCCTAATACTCTAGAGCAGGGGTGGGGAACCTGTGGTCTTGAGGTCACATGTGGCCTTTTAGGCACTCAAGTGTGGCCCTTTGACTGAGTCCAGTCTTTGAACCTTGGATTCCATCAAAAGACTGCACCCAAGGACCTAAAAGGCCACATGTGGCCTTGAGGCTGCAACTTCCCCATCTCTGCTCTAGGGCATAGGGAGATTGACCAGACAGCAAGTGGGGGAATTTGGGAAGGCAGACCCTGGGATAGGCAAGAAACAACAAAGAGACTCTGAGGGTTTAGAAGTCCAAGGCTGGGTAAAAGTGTACAAAGAGATAATTTATTGCAGGGAACACAGAGTACAAAGACTATACTTCAGCTTACCTTAGGTAAGAAACAGTCTGTCACTCCCCTATTGATAATTCACCTTCAAGACCAGGTTTGCTCCCTAGGTATGCAACATTTTACATCGCAATTGTATTTAATTGTGATCTTGGAGCCCATATAGAATTGCAATAACATCACTGACTTTGATTAATCCTCCAGGCATTTTTTCCTTTGTCCTTCATGTAAGATCACTAAAATCTATGTTTTAAATTTAATTGTTAAAAAATTTAATATTCATAGACTAAAGACATTGCAAGTAAATTCTGAGGCCAGTAATTTGTAGCATTGTAAAATATTTTCTGTGGACTACATGCTGCTCCCCAAAATTAGAGTTTTCTTTAAAAAAAGAAAAAGAAATACTTTGCTCTACTGCATTTAGGGATGGTGTTAGTTCTTAAGATGGACACAAGTTTTCTATATGATATTGCTTCTGGAACAGGGCTAGCACTACAAAAAATTGTGTGATACTGAGAGACCCAATTTGTTTTCAACAGCAAAATTATTGCATTTTCTTCATATAGCACATTATCACAAAATATTTTTAGTATATACATGTATATTATATTTTCTGAAAAGTATTTAATCCATATTTATGAATCCAATAACTCATAAAATAAGTGAGGATAGAACAATTTAAATAGGGAAACAGAAATACTATAGCACATGAGGGATCTAAAGTGAATTTACTGTAAAAAAAAGATTTCACTGTAAAAGTAAAAATGAAATAAGTAGAAATGGAAAAAAAACGACAAATATTGAAGAAAAGTGAGAAAATTCAGAAAGATATAGAAAATAAACCTGAAAAATATTTCCAAAAGGAGGAAAAAAAGAAAAAAAACCCTTTTTTTTAAAAAAAAAAGGAAAAAAAATAATGGAATCTCAGTTCCTAGAAAGGAACTCGAGGTCCTCTAGTCCTACCCATATCTGAGCATGATTGCCCTCTATAGAACAGCAGACAAATGACAGCTAAGTGGCACAGAGGCTAAAAAGCTAGGCAAGGAGTGAGGAAGACCTGAATTCAAATCGACACCTACTATCTGCATAGCACTGAGTAAATCATTTAAATGCTGTTTGCCTCAATTTCCCCAACTGTAAAATGGACAATATCCCAGAGTCCTTGTGAAAATCAAATGAAATAATATTTTTAAAGGGCTGGGTATATAGTAGGCACTTAGTAAATGCTTGTTTTCTTTTTTTCTTGCTTCCTTTCTAACTTCTCCCTCTCTCCTTCCCTCTTTTTCTGCCTTCCTTCTTTCCTTCTTTTTTTCTTTCCTTTTTCTTTTTTTCTTTCCTTCCTTCCTCCTTTCTTCTCTTTCCTTCTTTCTCTCCTCTCCTTCCAGTAGAGTAAAAAGCACTCTCAAATGAGTCCTATCCATTTTGCGCAGCTCTAATTCTCAGCAAGTTTTTCCTTCCTTGATGCAGAATTTGCCTCTCTGCCACATCATAGGATCATAGATTTAGAGTTGGAAAAGATTTTAGAGTTCATCCACTCCAATTCACTCATTTTACAGATGAGAAGATGGGAGCCCAAATATAATAAGTGACTTGCACAAAGTTACATAGTAAGAAGAAAAGTCAACATTTTAACCCAGTTACTTTACCTCTATGTCTAGACCTTCTTTCATGCCCCTGTTCCACAATGCCCTACTAGGTGTGCTGATAAATATTGGACAACTGGGCTCTCCAATAGAAATGTATGCTTTTACACTTTTAAGTGTGATCTGCATTGTTAACACTTTCTTAAGTTTAGACAATTAAAAATATAATAAATCAAGTCCTGACTTCTAGTAATTGCTGATTTTTTTTTACATACAAATAATTTACACTTAAAATTTAACAATCTGTCCAACCCATATTTCCATGCTTTGGGTCTAAGTAGATCTACTCTTAACACTGCTTTCACTTGATAGACCTTTGTTAATTGAATGACAGTTCTAATGTCTCCCCTCCATTTTCTCTTCTTTAGGTTCAATATAACTCAGTTCTTTCAATTCAGCCTTATGTGACATAATCTCAAAGTCTTTCCTTCCCAAGGTTGTAAGAAAATGTGTAATGTAGGCTTGGGACCCGGAGAAATAAGCAAACCTGCTCCATCAGAGCCAAGGGTCTCATGGCTAGGGTCCAGGTTCCTTGTGGGGAGAAGGTGGCGGTGACAGATTATTGCAAGAATGAAGAAATGATAACCACAAAAGAGAAATGTAAAACGTGAGAACAAGAAAATGTAAAAAAATAATGGCATAGAGGAAATGTAGAAGTATATTAAAAAGAACTATAGAATATCTTTATTTTATTTGCTAGATAAAATCATTTTGGGTACCATTATAGAAGACAATACAGCATAGAAGACAGATGTCCAATTTTGGAGTTAAGAACACCTTGGTTCAATCCCTGCCTCTGACTCTAGGTGTGTGACCGAGGGTACTCAATAACTGTAGTTCACTTTCTTTGACTCTATAACGTGAGCTCCTTTGATTGTTCCCCCCTCCCCGCCTTTTTGTTTTTTCTTTCTTCTTTCTCCAGCACCTAATATAGTTCCTGGCACATAGTAGCCACTTAATATATGCTTAATGAATGATTGGCTGATGAAGTGGCTAAGCTGCATTGATGGAGGCAGTTTGGATGCTAGGAGTTTTTATATGTCACTGAAATCATAGATCTGGACCTCTGAGGTCAGGAGCCACATCTAATTCCTACTTACATTCTCACAGCAATTACTACAATTTCTTACACATGGTACGTGCTAATAAAAGATTTGTTAAATCAATATTAGATAGCATACTGTCTGCAAATGCTGTTTTAGCTGCTAAAGGATTACAAAATAGAGTGAACTTGTGGTTATAAAAATGAAAGACTCCCAATCTAATCTGGGAGGCAAGGTTAATTAACAGAAGCTAACACATACAACACACCAATAAATACTTTTGTGTGTGACCTTGAGCAATTCATTTTAAAAATTCATTTAAAATTATTTTTTTCAGTGAGTGAAAATTGACCTTTTTTCCTTCTCTATTCCTTCCTTATCCTCCCCAGGTGAAATGTATAGAAAAACAAAACCTCTATTTAAAAACTGTATAGTCAAACAAAACAAATTCCCATACTGGCTATACACATGACTTTCTCTCTCTCTCTGTCTCTCTCTGTCTCTCTCTGTCTCTCTCTGTCTCTCTCTGTCTCTCTCTCTCTCTCTCTCTCTCTCTCTCTCTCTCTCTCTCTCTCTCTCTCTCTCTGTCATCTATTCCCAGTTGTGGTATGCTGGACACACCTCACCATAGATGATTATATGAGCGGGATTAATGGTGAAGAGAGATAATGTGATGCAGTAGGAGATAACATGGAATTGGATCTCAACTCCAACATTTGCTATGGGCAAATAATTTCTCAGAGTCTCAGTTTCTTCACATGTAAAATAGGGATTATAAAACTTTCACTTTTCAATTGCTGTTCACTCAGTTCAACCATACTTGACTCCATGGACCACACTGTCCATGGGGTTTTCTTGGCTAAGATCCCATAGTAGTTTGCCATTTCCTTCTCCAGTGGTTTAAGGTAAACAGAGGTAAAGTGACTTGCCCAGGGTCACACACCTGGTATGCGTCTGAGGTAGGATTTGAACTCATGTCTTCCTTTCTACAGGCCCAGTACCCTTTCCACCGAGCCATCTAGCTGCCCTAAATTTTTCATTACCTAACACAGAGTGGTTATGAAGAAAGGAGTTTGCAAACATAAAAGCAAGAGAAATGTGAACTATCATTATTAGGAACTAAACCTGCTTTAATAAGGAAAAGATGTAAAAATAAGCAAGGTGATAAACAGAGTACTAAAGGATAGAAAGGTGATGGCATGGTGAATGGGAAGATTGTTATTTCATGTATAGAGGATGGTCTGCCCAAAATTCCAGGAGAACAAAGGAGGAAAGTGAAGGATGTGCCAGGCTAGAGAGGAGATTGTAAGCATATAATGATTAGGGAATTGTGGCATTAGAGATTAAGTATGGTTCTGTATAGGAAGTGGAACTTGGAGCTGTGACATTAATCAAATGAAGATATTCAAGTTAACTGTTAGCATTCTAATTGCCTCTATCTAATTTGCTTCCTTTCTACTTTTCCTTTACTAGTACTATGTTTCTTCAAAGATCTGTGTGCACTCTTAATAATGCAGATTATAACTGCCCTCTCTTAATATGTGGTTTGCATAAGTTGCGTTGGGTGGATGGGTGGGGACACCCTGGTCATCATACTCTTGTAGTGACGTACTGTAGTGATGAAACTTTTTAAATACAAGTGACTATTACTCAGCAGACAAATGTATAGTTTGTTCATTAGGGCCATGCTTGAACCTTTCTCAGTTTTATAGAACTTGTCAGAGCCCAGCTGATCTTAGATAAACTTAGATAGAATATCTTTAATATTTCAACAACTTCCATGTAAAGATCTAGTGGTAAGTGTGCTGCATTTAGAGACAGGAGACCTACGTTCAGATCCCAGCTCTTCTGTTTTCTGTATGTGACCTTGGGCAAGTCACTTAACCTCTATGGACCTAATTTTCTTTATATGAATGATGAAGCTGATGCCTTCTAATGTCCCATCGAGTTCTAAATCTGTGATCCTATAGTCCTTAAATTTAGAAAACAGTATTAGAATTCATCTCTTGTGACAGATAGTTCTTTGCATGAATCAACAAAAATGTTCTTCACTAATTGGCCCTTTTTGGGTCTTTTCTCTTCTATGGATAATTGTCTTGACCCTCTAGTTCTTTTTCCTAGACATAAATTATGATAATTGTCACCATCTTCTTTGATACTATCAATCTATTAATTTTGTAACTGGGATTAAGTGTTTAGGGAGTCCTTACATGTATTCCATCATACACTCAACTGGCATATATGAGCTACAAATTCTCCTCTCTATATATTATATATATATATGCATACCTATACATATGTATATATATACACATGCATATATATCGTATATGTATATACTTATACACACAATATTCTCTGACTTCAAGGAGTTTACACTATATTAGTCAAGGCAACATGCTTTTGGATATTGCATATGCAAAAATACATATGGATATATGCATGTGGAATGCAAATGAGTGTGTGTATGTTCAAGGTGAACGTTTTTATTTTAATTTTTGGTGGGGACAATACACAAACAGCTGGGAGGATTGAAGGGCTTCATGAGCTTGAGCTAAGTCTTGAAGGAAACCAATAATTCTTGCTTTCCTTTTTGTCCCTTCTATGGTTCATGGTATCTCAGAAGCCATCTCAGAAGCTTGGAGATGGGGAAGACCTGCCAACATAACAACTATTATTTATGTATCACATTAAGTTTTGTAAAGTGATATGCATGTTATCTCATTTGATCTTCACAACAATCCTGGGAAGTAGGTGCTGTTATCGTTCCT
The DNA here is from genome assembly GCF_028372415.1 of Notamacropus eugenii. Lineage (NCBI taxonomy): Eukaryota > Metazoa > Chordata > Mammalia > Diprotodontia > Macropodidae > Notamacropus > Notamacropus eugenii. The sequence goes on along the minus strand of NC_092872.1, from coordinate 105,177,723 downwards.
TTTTCCAGTTGAGGAAACTGAGGCTGAAAGAGGGTACTGATTTGCCCAAGGTTATACAGCTAATAAATGTCTGAGGGAATATTTAAACTCAGATCTTCTTGACTGCAAGTCTAATATTCTTATCCACTTTGCTATCTAGTTGCTTCTCAGCAGGGGTTTCTGCTCTCCTCACTCATCCCCAGCCCATAATATACATACATACATACATACATACATACATACATACATACATACATACATATATATATATATATAATACCATTTTGAGCTGTTACAGTTTATTATATGGCAATTGCTTTGGACTTGTTCATTCTAATTGATTTATTATCTTGGAAGCTCTGTGCTTCTGGGAGCCACAGCTTTATTCCCAGGGTGTCAATGCAGGTGACCTTCGTACTATCATTTTAACTTAAGGAGCAGCAGGTAGCTGTTTCTGATGATTTTTTTCCCAGAATCTGAAAGTGGCCTTAGTGGCACCTTAAGTTTCCTCACTGACCATGTGCATGTAGATTAGGAAACTCCATTATACTTATTTTTAAGTGTAATATTCTGATGACAATACATAGTTGTTGCCAGATAGCCTTCCAAAAGATATAATTTTCATATATAGCCTATTAGGAACTTTGTGAAAAACAAGGGATCAGAGGAATAAAGCAGAACACATTGGATGAGTCTAGATTCTGATATTTACCAGCCTTGTAACTGTAGACAAGCCATTTAACCACTCTAAACCTCAGTTTCTACTTCTATAAAATAGAAACAATGAAACTTGCATTCTACAAGCCTCAAAGGGTTGAGAAGAAAGTGTTGTGTAAACAACAAAGGAATTCACTACATAAGAGAGAGTCAAACTAGGCAGTGCCCAGAAGCACCGAAATTTGGCAGATATTGACAGCCTTTACTTTCATTCTAGGTTTGGAAACAATTGAGCTTGGCACCTAGTTAGCAAATAAAATTAGATAAAATGTTAAACTAAGAGATGATAATCTTCCTTGGCCTGTCTACCTCCCTCCTTACTTCCTAGCACCAGGATAGCCTTGCCAGCAGTGTTTTCAGTATACATTTTCCCCCGATGCTTAACTGGTGAAAAAACTGTTACTCTCTCTCCCTTTCTTTCACCCTCTCCCCGCTGTTTGTGTATGTATATACATATACATATACATATACATGTACACATGCACATACTTATACATATACATATATATGTACGTATTCTGTATTGAAAAGTTAACTGCTACTCACAAATGATCACGTCTAATTCTGAATTTCATATACTGTATTTAGTTCCTTGCACATTGTTGGTACTTGTCAAATATTAAATAAGAGTAACTGTAAAAATAATGGTATCATTTACAAACAGGACATGTAAAGCATTCTTCTATCATAAAGACAATTCAAAAGTCATTTTTAGACTAAGCACTTGAAGAAGTGACATGTCCAATCACTACCTATCATCATTCCCCTCCCCCCCAAGAACTTCTGGGAAGAATTAGAAGCTTGCTTTAAGTACTTTTTGAAGTGCTTTTGACACCTTCTCTTGTCAGATATCCTTAAATAGCAGGGTTGTTTTTTTCTTAACTTTCCTGACACCCCAAGGCACGCATCTTGGGTACTGTACCTAGAGGCATCTATAAAAGTCCCTCAGGCAGCAATCTCACTTCCTTTTCAGAACTCTTGCCCTGACAATCAAAAAATCAGCTTAAAGACATTTATGTTAGCAAGCAGACTTTAAGTCACTTGGGGAATTTTTCATTGGGCCTGCGTACCTGTTCTTCCCCCAAAATTAAACATTGGTTGCTATCTGTGCATCTCCTTATGGGTTTTGTTGTTGTTGCTACAACTTGTTTTTTTCTCCTATTTGATTCTGGATGGAACATCTGACTTACAAATTGTGAGAAATGAACCCAACTGTGAGAAACATGCTCTCCTTAAACAAAGAACAATCCTTATTGTGAAATCAGGAAAGTTTTTATTAACTTCCACGTTCATTCCTCTGAATGAATTCCAAGCAAGGTTACAAGAAGACTACAGTTTTTCAGACCAATCCAAGCCCCTTTGTAGTATTCCAAATTTTGGACTCCGTACCCCACCATCCCCTGGCCATGTGACTTCACGTAACTTCACGTTCTCTTCTCTGACAGGCTTTCCCTCAAACAGCTTATCAAGTCTGAACACAAGTTTCTGACCTCTAACCTGGCCATGTTAGGTCACACCTCTGATCACCCAAAGCTGTGGAAACAGAACTTCCTTGTTTCCCACACAAATCGTCAATATTTCATTTATTTATTTATTTATTTGTTTCATTTGTTTATTTATTTTGGGGGTCAAGTACATCTGGAAGGAATTGCTACAATACCACTTAATGCTGCTAATAATTTCCAGACCATGAACTTAAGCTGAACTTGCAGTTTTATCATTATATGATACTCTGTGATTGTACATGGCAAACATCTCCTGTGGTGTCTTACAGTGTTTAACATAAGCTGTGTGCTGCCTGGGTACGTTTTAGTACCGTATCATAGCTTGCCACTGTGAATCTCCTTGCTTGAAATTACAATGAATGCAGCCCTGCACATCTTCTTCCACTGTTGCTAGATTTTAGAGTTGTGTATTCTACTACAAAAGAGTTGCTGTAATAAACCAGTTGTTTCTGACAGACAGTGTCTATTTAGAATGATCCTCTGCCATGAATGTTATATGCCACGATTGGTACACAAGTGCACAACAGGTTTTCCCAGAGAGGTTCTCCTACTCTGATCCTTCCTTCCCTTCCCACCTCTTCCCCTCCCTATTCAGTCTCCTGGGGACTAGGCAGTAATTAAAACAGGAGAAAAAGAAGTGTACCTTTTTTCCCTCTTTGGACCAAAACTCCAACTGTCCTTCATGAATAGACCAGCAACCAGAAAGCTTTAACCTTTTTTTCCAATGGGAGAAGTTTTAGCTTCTCCTCCTTTTCTAACAATTCTTTAATTGTGTGTGTGTGTGTGTGTGTGTGTGTGTGTGTGTTTGAACCTCTATGTTCTACCTGATCAAGAATGTTCCTGAAAGTAGGGCCTGCTCAGTTTGGTAAATAACTGACTTGAAAGTGATCAAGGTCTGCAAGCTTCCCCCTAATTGGCAGCAGCCACCAGCAGGGTGAAACAAGGAAAAAGATGTGGCAGAGATCAAAACAAAACAAAACAGAAAACTAAAAAGACTATTATATACAAAACCACAGAACAGTTGCACACATCCCTAAGATGGGATATCTCATTTCTTTTCTTAAACTGTTGGAGGCAAAAGAGAAAGGAAAGTAAGTATCCCACTTTTGGGAGTGTTCCAAGTGGATATAAGAATTTAACTACCCCCTCAACCCAAACCCTCACCCCCAGGCGCTCCCCCCCCAAAAAACCCCTCCAATTATTCCTCTTTGTGTTCCAACAAAGCTAAGCCTTCCCCTATGGTTCAGGCTCAAAACTTATGTGGTGGCAGACTGTGGGAACAGAGAAAACTAGTAAAAGGGAAGAAACCTGGGGCCTGAGAAAGAACAAGCCCGTTTTCCTGCAGGGACCCTTATGGATATGAATTGTTGAAGGCAAGAAGAGGAGAAAGAAGGCCAACAGCCATTCTCTTTCATCTAGATGTCTTCTTCCCCAAATCTGGACTCCTCCTTCTAGGAAACACTGGCCACCACCTACAGCTAATACAGTAGATTCTGAGTGGGGTAGATTCTGGGGTTATTCGGGCACCGTAGGCCGTAGCCTCCAGGAGGGCAGAAGCGGAAGCTCTTTGGCCAAGGGGTTGCACCAACCACTGGTCCAAGTTCTGTGTAACCCCAGCGGGTAACTAAGCTGGTGTGCAGTAAATGATGAGGACGGTGGTAAAGACGGGAGGTTGTCACTTAGGCACAGGTGGCGCTCCCAGCCCCCACTCTTTAGCCAATCGCGGGCGCAAGCGCAGCCTGGCGGTGGCATAGGAGCGCACAGCTCAAGCGCGAGCTAGAGAAGGCTAAGGCTGCAACGCCGATCCTCAGCTGAGCTGCTGTGACACAGCAGAGAGAGATTGGGAGTGTGTCTCTGTGACACACAGACACCCAGAGAAACAGAGACAGAGGGAAAGAGGGAGGAGGGGAGAAGGAAAAGGAAAAGAAAAGGGGGAGGGGAGAAAGAGAGAGAGAGAGAGAGAGAGAGAGAGAGAGAGAGAGAGAGAGAGAGAGAGAGAGAGAGAGAGAGAGAGAGAGAGAGAAACTCGCACCCAGGTGGGGTCTTTCCCCGAAGCAAGGGGAGAGAAACTTAAGATGGGGAAGAAGTGGAAGAACCCGACTGAAGTGGAGAAAGGGGGCTCGGATAGAGAAGAGGGAGCGGAAAATCGGAGAAGGAGCCGGAGCGCCAGTCGGGGAAGGTTCGCGGAATCCTGGAAAAGGTTAAGTTCAAAGCAGGGATCTACCAAGCGAACCGGACTCCAGTCCCAGCAGACACCGGTAAGTGTTAGAGTGGCCATGGCAAACAAACCTGCACCCCCTCTTCTCTGGATGTATATAACCGGCAACTCGTGCTTGGAAGCCCTTTCCATGGTTCTGAACTTGTCTCCTTTAGCTGTTAATGTGACAGTACTAGTGAGGGACTTGTGGATTCACCTCCTTAGGGAGAGATAAGAAGGTGAGCCTAGTGTGGGAAGGGGTAGGTATTTTCCCTTTCACCTCCAACTGAGTGAGATTCTCCCTAGGTCTTTATTGTCTTTGCAAGGGCGAAAACCAGCGCAAGAGGGAAGGTGGCTTACCTTAAAAGATCGCTGCAATCTGGTCCTCCTCAGTCCAGTTTCTTAATTAACACACTGCGAAATGCTTTCTAGAGTATTGCTGTAATTCATCTATACGTCCCGGGAGATCTGCGTGTGTAGAATGTGTGCGTAGCTGATATCTGTTTAATGAGGCTGGATGGCAGGGCATGTGTGGGGCTGACATATTTTTACTTGAAACAGTTGTGTACATTTCTCCCCTCCCCCTCTCCCCTTTACTCGAACGGGTGCGGTTAGTAGCTTGCTAAACGCAATTTGCATGCACAGAATAAGGATACCGCAGGTGCTTTTAATTCCATTATTTAACATATTATACCACACTCAGAAAACAGCATTCCCTTGAGTCAACTCCTCTTCACTGTCTAATTAGTGCAATAAGAGCACTGGAATGAAATTAATATAGGCTCACTGTGTGGGGAAGAACATGTAACTTTAGTTGCCTTTACATTTTTATCATTTGAATGATAGAGACTTCCTCCTGCGAAGGGAGAGAAAACATGTAACTCAGAGGAAGGTATACAGCTGTGACACTGACAAGAGGAGAGAGAGTGAGGAGACCTCCTGTTGCATGTAGGTAACTCAGAATTTACTAAAGGCACTCCCCCCACCCCTATAACTTAACTGAAAAGATCTAGGTATAGCCTAGATTGTATTTAACATGTATTTAACCTTCCTGAAGGTTTTCAACTATACCTTCCATGAATGAGAGAGAATAAATTAAAGGAAAACCAAGAATCTATATATTGTGTCCTATTGAAGCATAACTATGTTGCCTAGATCTCAAGGGAGGTATTAAAAAACCCCAGCAATCCTAATTTAAGAGGGATTTAAAAACAATCGGTTCCTTTGGTAGGCTTCTAAAAATGTTTCCTATCTTTAAAACCTACTATGACTTGTTGTACACCAGCTAAAATCTATGGAGCATTAAAATTAGAAATGCTTTTGCCCTAAAATTCAGTGTGGTTTTATTGTTGAAAGTTTGAAGTCAACGGATTTAATGTATTTTGTGTGTAATTGATTATTTTTTAAATCCCAAAGGCAGCATGCATTCTTGAAAATCTTACTTGGTTGGAAATTTGCATTTGTAAACATGTTTTAAAAAACACAAGCAATACACCCTTCTGAAGATTAATTTTTCTGAGGTAAAATGAAGTATGGAAGAGATCTGGTTTCTATCTACTATGGATGTTCTATGTCTTCTGCTAAGGGAATCCGGGGTTCTTTAAAGTGTCTCTATATTGTTTGATTTTGCTCAACAGGTCTATGAGTTGAAGCACATACAAAATTCACATAATATTAGCTTTCAAGTTAGAACAAAAAATAACCTATGGGTTGATTACCTACAAAAAGAATGAGGGTGGGGAGAAGCATATAAGTGATACCATGACAACCAGAAGACATCTGGAAAAGTAAACAATATTTTCATTTTTGTTTAGAGAGATCAGGGTGCTAAGCCTTCCTAATTTATGGTGTCTTTTACAGTGAAATATAGGTAATTCATGCTGCTCATTCTAATTGTGGATGGCAAGTTTGATATAAATTTAATACAAAATCTATTAGCAAGTCCACTTAACTATGATTCCCATTATCAGAATATTTCAAAGGTTATTTTGAAATGTAGTGCTGACCTTGTGGTTTTTAGCTCTGGTGTGATTCCATTAGTTGTTAAAGAAGACTTGCTCCTTCATTTGTAAATGAGACACCTACAAATATGCTTAATAAAGTTTTTAGACTTGACCTCCATGGAAAGATATTCCTTTTCTCCTTATGTTTTGAAAAGGTGCTATTTTCTGCTTTTGAAGTATTTCAAGGATGAAATTGTTTAAGATCTGGAGATTGAATGCAGTGATGAAAACAATTTTAATATTGATATTGCTTTTTATTTACTGTTATTGAGAAGAAAACAAGAGTCCGTGATAGGGCTGTAGCTCCAGCTGGTTCTGCTTGATACACAGACATAGTGTAGCATTTACTTCTGTGAAATCTTGTGAGGATTTTCTTCCTGATATCTTCCTGAAACATTAGATAAACATGGAAGAATTAGATTTGCAAATAAACAGAGTTGAAATGTTTTGGTACAATTCATGAAACAGTGGTTTATAGTAGCTTTGATTAATATGTCTTTTGCCAGCCTTCTTCCCATTTTATTTTGGCTGCCATCTTGAAAGCATTTTACATTTAAGTGATTCCTATGGAGTTGTACAGTCTGTGAATCTGTCCCCAGTGGTGGTTATTGCATCAGTCTTCATCATGACTATTCTCATACAAGAATATAATGTAGATGGTTGGAAGGAGCTTTCTCAAAAATGGAGGGGTTTGTGGCATCTAGAGTCAATTGAAAATAAATTTGTTGGCTTTTGTTGTTGATCTGAGGCAGGTATGGTGAGGAAGTACTATCTTCCTAGATTTAGAAATGAAATGAAGTTTTCGCTTCCAACCTACTTGTTTTCATGATCACCTGGAAGTTTGGAAAATGGAGATTTCCTAAAGGCTTGGAATGACTATCTGTGAATTCATGGCCAAAATTTATTCTGATGTGACCTGAAATTATATAGCTGATTTTCCATCCCCCTTTCTCATGCTCAGAAGAATGGTTTTTATATATTTTTAAGGACTCAGTAATAATGACATGTTCAACAGAACTACAGTAGATCAATAAAGTTCATTTCTCCCACAACTCTTCTGGATGTCCTGAGATGCTGAGTCCTTAGGGAGATTATGTTATTAGCTTGTGGAATGACTGGAATAGAATAGCAGTGGTCCTCAGTGTTGGGGACATCATTAACAATATGCCTTCTCAGGTTCTTGTGATATTAGAAGAGGTCCAGACTGTTTCTACCATGTCATAGATAACCACATTACTGCTACAGGACATCTACCCACTGATTTTACCAAAAAGGCAGCAGAAACTATGTTGGAAAAGAACTCAGGGACCATTAGTACAGGGCTTATTAATCTTGGTGCATAGATCTCTAAAGAGTTCAAAGACAGATTTTATGGAGTCCATGAACTTGGATGGCAAAGAATTTCATCTGTATTTTCAGTAACCTCTAACTGAAATTTAAACATTATTCTGAGAAGGGGCCATAGACTTCACTAGCTTGCCAGAGAGTTCCAGGACAAAAAAATTAAGAACCCCTGATTAGTTTCCTGCACATCTAAATAAGAGTTCCCTTTACAATATTCCCTCCAAGTGGTCATAGAACTATGTTCAAAGATCCCTAATGAGGAGAAAACTTCTTTCTCTTGAGACAGCCCATTCCATTTTTAATAACTCTAATTGTTAGGAAGTTTTTCCTTATGATAAAGACAAAATTGCTTACCTATTGTTTCTTGTTCTATCTTCTGGTACCAAGCAGAAAAAGTTTAATCCCCTTTCACATGATAACTCTTAAGATTACTTGAAGATGATTATCACATGGGTCCAATTTATCTCTAGGCCCTTGTGACAAATGTATAATAAATAGTACAATAGTTTTAAGCTATTTGAAATGTGATTGAAAATGACATTGAGTCCTGTGTTTGATTTGTCTCTACAACATAGTAGTCAGATTTTTAAAAAATCATAAGCAACTTTAAGTCTATTTTGCCTTGGGATAATTCAATAGTTGTTCTGATTCAAATTATATTATCAGTTCACTAATTCCTGATATGATATAGGATATCATAATAATATGATGATCATGTTAAGGAACTAATTTCTCTCTGAAGTAATTCAAAGTGAAAAACAGGAATAGACTCAGAAGAGGTTTAAGAAAATACATATATGATCAATCTACTAATAAGAGGCATGTTTTGGAGCAAGGGAAATTGCCATCCTTTTCAGGATGATAGCATAGAGGATAATGAAGCCCTCTTTAAGACATCAATACGTCTTATCATGTTTGTCTTATCAGTCAAGAAGTCTGCTTCTATCAAAAAGTCGTTTGCCTTTATTCTTAAATCTCCTGGAGTTGGGGGCAAGGGACAGATTCCATATGGAAGGATGAGTGTGGGCAAAAGTATCAAAGCAAGAATGGGCCAAGTATATTGTTAGGATATTTATATTTATTTCCAGTTTAATTGGAAGAGTATTTAAGTTAATTTTTAGGAGACAGTGAATCAACCCACATTTACTACGTGACAGCTAAGACCTAGGCCCTATGCTAAGCAAAGGAATACAAAGAAAGCAAAATATAATCCCTCCTCTCAGGCAGCTTGTAATCAAAAGGGGGGGACAATATGCAGACAGCTATGTATCAACAGAGCTCGCGGTGCACTCGCACACACACGCAAAATGATAAACTGGGGGTAGTCTTAGAGGGAAGGCATTAAGGTCAAAGAGTACTAAGAAAGGCTTCTTGCAAAAGATGGAAATCTGATTGAGATTTGAGATAAACCAGGGAAACTAGGAGGTAGAGAGGAGGGAAAGAATTCTAGGTGTAGAGGATAGACAGTGAAAGTGTATGGAATCAGGAGATAGAGTGTTGGGTTCCAGGAATAACAAAGAGGCCAGTATCACTGGGGCGGGGGGGGGGGGGGGGGGGGGAGGTGGTAAGGTGTAAGAGGAGTGGAAAAGGAAGAAACCAGATTGTGAAGAGCTTTAAAAGCCAAACAGAAGATTTTATATTTATTCTTGGAGATGATGGAGAACCACTAGAGTTGACTGACTACCTCAGGTTGTGTGTGGGGGGTTATATGGTCAGACTTACGTCTTAGGAAGATCACTTTGATAGCTGAGTTTAGGATGGACTGGAGCAAAGAGGGACTCGAAGCAGAAAGACCTCCAGGCATGAGGTGCTGAAAGCCTGTGCCAGGTTAATTGCTGTATCAAAAGAAGAAAAGGGTTATATATGAGAGATACTGTAGAGATGGAAACAAGAGGACTTGACAATAGATTGATAAGTATTAACAGAAATATAGAAGTCAAGGAAAACAACCTAGTGTAGTGGATAAAGAACTGGTTTCAGAGTCAGGAAAAATTTGGGTTGAAGTACCATTTTGACAAATTAATTACTCAGTACTCTAGGGAAGAGGTGTCAAACTTGGGCACAAATCAGATTAAAATGTAATTGGGAAATATCTAATAAGATTAATAAAAATTTGACAGATAATATTAATTTGGGTTTTCTAAGTCAATATGCAGCCAGCAGGAATCCATTTCCACTGGAGTCTAACACTCTTGTTCTGTGCAGCATCCTAAGATGACAAATTTCAGAGGAATTGTTGACCTGACAGAGAACTCCCTATACCAGTGAAATTTTGGGTCCAGATCCCATCTCTTTTTCCAGGAGAAAAAGATGACTGCAACTGAGGGGTGGAGTTGGCAATGAAATGTATCATTTTTGAAGTGTTTTATTTTGTGCCCAAGGTATACACAAGTGAAACCTCAGTGGTCTTCTTGACTCCTTCCTCTGTCCTTTAGCTTTTTTGATCATTTGTCAAGTTATGTTAATTCTATCTCTAAAATATCTCTCAAAGATGGGCCTTCCTTTTTATTCTTAATAATTACTGTCTTTTATTTTTGTGTCACTTTCATTTACATTTACATCATTACATTCTTTTGTTACCCAGAGAACTATCTTTCATTATAAAGAATTTTTAAAAGAGTGAAAAAAGGAAGTTCAGCATCAGCTAAGTTGGACAACGTATGTAAAGTTCCACAACGAGGAGGAAGGTGTAATTTATTTCATCTTCTTCTCTATTTTCTTTTTCTTTTTTGGAGGTCTTTCCTTTCACATTGTTATAATAATTGTGTATACTGTTTCCCTGGTTTTTCTAATTTTACATTGTATCAGTTCATATATTTTCCCATGCTTCACTGTATTCTTCATATTCACAAACAGGGATTTGGAAATATGGACCCAGAGTTCATCAGTAGTCAGGTCTGGAGAGACATTTAGATCTCATAAAAGTGTTGGTTTAAGTCCTTTAAGTAGATGAGATCACTAAGAGATATGCATAGAGACAGAACTTTGGAGAAGGCACACGTTTGAGAGACAGGTGAATGAAAGGGAAGAAAAGCCATCCCAGTCCATGTGATAATCCCTAGTTGCACTTTTTATCTCTAGCCTCTCTCTTCCACCTCTTATCCACTCCATGTAGTTGCCATATTAATCTTCTTAAAAAACTGTTATCTCTGTCTTTAACTCTGTAGATGGCTCCCATGTGCAAATTCCCGCTGTGATTTCTCTCCCTCTAGTCTATGCCTATCTTTGACTCAGCCTCTAAGGGTGTCTTGACTCACATTCTATGATGAAGCACTAGTTTTCAGCTGAATGTACTCCTGGGATTCCTACTGCTCATTGAATAGTTGATGAGTACTTGGGGAAAGGAAGCTCACTTTAATAACAGTCTAAGACAACATTAGGAAGGAAGGTAAGATTGTTGCGGTTCCTGCCAAACAAATAAACAAAACAAAAACCAAACCCCAAACAAACAAAAAAATAAATTGAGAAATACACTCTTAAGACAACTTTTGGATAATCTTCACTTTTGTTTCCTTCCATTAGAACAAATCGCTCATAATCAATTATGTAATTTTAGATTCTTAGTGAACGGATGTTTGGACATACATGGATTTGATAGCACATGAGATCAAGAGCCAGCTTCCTCCAGAAAGCACTTTTTTTGGGAACAGTTATTATGTGCCTAACACAGTGGTGGGAACCTTGAAATAAAAAAAAGACACTTTGCCTGGATATAAGAAATTTATCTTGCTTGATTTATAATAGGTGCTTAGTAAATGCTGGTTGGTTCATTGTGCACGACACGAGACAAACATAATTACATAACAGGCATATGTAATGATCCACAATTGTATGATATAGATTGTAAGTACTTTGGAGTGTAGGGAAAGAAGCAAGCAATTTCTTTGCTAGAGGATGCACGTGATCAACCTGTGAAATAAGGGTTGCTCACTTGATCTCACCTCTCTCGGTCTCCTTTCCCCTCTTTTTGGAGAACTGGAAGATGAAATCCTAAATTCCTTCCATTGCTTTTCTTTATAGAGAGCAGAAACTGGTCTCACACATCTCTCTGTCTTGCATCTGCTGCCCTGCCTGGTTCCAGCTCCATAAAACAAGATACCCCTGCACAGGGCATCTTCCAGGGTCTCATCACACCCCTCTTTCACTTTCCTGCCACCTTTTACATTTTGTCCCCCCCTTTAGATAATAAACTTGCTGAGGGTAGGGACCATATTTATTTTTATTAATTATAATCCCAGTTCTTAGCATAGTGCCTCGTGTGCTGTAGGAGCTTAATAAATGTTTGTGGTACTGCATTGGACTTGCCCTTTGTTAGGACAATTACCTTGGAAAGAGTGCTGCCCTTCAACACTTCTAAAATGCATTTGGACAATTCTGTAATTGTTCTGTTATGTTAATGTGATGGCCAAATTATAAAAATAGAGCTTAATCAAGGGTGATGCTCACTTACAGCTTACAGTTTGGCTTGTGAAAAAAATCATGCCTTTAAATTCAGTTTATGAAATCTGGTTTCTGCCTCATAATGTTAGAAGTAATCCCTCTGTTGCTTGAACAAATGGGCATAAAAAGAATTTTAATACTTTCGCCAGCAACTATAAGATGTGGATTTCACATTTATCCATGATAGTTTTCTTTTCTTTCAGGTGTACAAAATATTTATGTTAAATAAAATCCTGTATACCTCTCCAGGAGTACCAGTCTAAACTATAGAAAATATGCCTCAAAAAATGTAATTGTTAGTCATTAATAATAACAGATTTAAACCTCAGCATGAATTATTTATGTTATGTCCCAACTATACTAGAGTGTTTTTAAACATGCAAATTTTTGTAAACTCTTTGTAAAAGAAAAATGTTGGGCAAAGTTCTGAGGGAGTAAAAAGATGGAAGAGAAGTTGCTTTTCAACCTTAGGTAACAGGTTTGTTTCCACAGGTGCTATAATTATCCACATCAGCAGGACCTCACAGAGAATCAGATCTTTTACAAGAGAGTGGAAAATGGCACTTGTGTAGAAATAACAGTGCTGGGAAAGACATAAATGTTCTTCTATATTGGCCAACTTTGATCATTTGTACTAATAAGAGAAGCAAACTCCTGATGCAAACAGAAGGTGCCAGAAAAAGTACCATGTAACCAGTTTCATTAGGAGATGGACTGAACATGTCTTCATTGTATACAGAACCATAACTAGGTCAGGATGAGTGGGTTTCACTTGAGACTATATAAATTAAAAGGTCTCAAAGTAGCACAGAGGTCTCTAGTAGCACAGAAGGCAATATAATCCTCTTCCCACAGAACCAAATTTTTAAAAATTGCTTCTCATATTGTTTTCCTATCAGGAATCTCAAGTTGATCTAAAGATACATTTTGTGCTGCTTTCCTCAAGTACAGTTTGTGTTGCTTGCCAGAAGGGTCAAAATTGCTAGTTATGGCTCTGATAGCATATAACCTTTCAGCAATAGGTTATTCCTGCAGAAAACTGATTTGTTCCTGTTTTCAAAATAAATAAGAAGTGAGGAAAAGTGAGGGCAAAAGTAGCACTAAACATGGAAAGAAAAATTAACCTCCCAATAAATCCCTATTTGAAAATCGTAAGGATAGTTATGACAGGGGCAATGGAAACTTTGTGAGAATTTTAATTTCCTTTTTTAATGTAATATTTTACTGTCTCAAATACTATTGCAATGTCATTAAACTCTTAATAGTAGTTCTCAGTGTGGAAAAGACTTTTCTGATGAAAGCAGAACTAATCCCCTGCAGAGTTACTCCATTATTGAGTAAACCATTACTTGCCAGGTGGATTTTTGTGTTACTTTTTCTCCCATTGTGCTAAAAAATAAAAAAAAGGGACAATGCTTTATCTCTCAGGACTAAAGATGTATTTTCTTGTTACTATAATTCTAGATGGAAGAAGCCATTTCTTGATTCTATTTTTCCATTCTGATTGGACATTTGGAAAATATTGGCCCTCTGTAAGGATTTGTCCCCTCCCCCCTTTTTTTTTACTGACTGGTCTGAAATTTTTTACAAATTTATTTTATTTTAGTACATTTAAGAAACAATAACAATAAACAACATAAGGGGAAATGGAGTAAATGAAGCAAATTTTTAGGAACAAAACCTCCCTATATAAATGATGATTGTTTGAAACTATCTTTTGTATTATATATATTTGGATCATTCTACATTGGTAGAAATGTTCTTCCTACTATTAATCTGAGATCATTTAAGAGCTTAAAATGATTAAAAATAGTTTAAGTAGAAGCAAGACAGTATATTCATTTTGGTAGAGCAGCTGCTCTAGTCTGTGTTCCTTCTGTTTCTGTTTAATTTATAGTCACAAGACCATATTTGGATGTGGTTGACCCAAAGGGAAACTGAACTTAAATTAAAAAAAAATTCATTGAAAACTCTTTCTGTCATGACTGGTTATTTGAGATTGAAGGTAATCAATCTGGGCTCTGCTTCTAGTTCTTTTTCTCTTTGTCCTCAAGACTTAATTGGGCTGAAATAATTTAATCCAATGAAGGAAATACATATTAAGGGACTACTGTATGCATAGAACTGTGCTAGATGCTAGGGATGAAAAGAAGAAAAAATACTTCCATCTTCACAAGGAATTAATGTTTTACTGGAGGGATAGAATATTACATATACAATATAGAATAGTAGGAAGAATATTCCTTGAGAATAGTGGTGCCCTCTATAGTAACATAGAAGTTAGGAAGAAGGGAAGGTTTTGGGGGAAAGATAATTAGTTCAGTTTTGGACATAGTCAGTTTAAGATGTCTAAAAGTTATCCATTCTGAGATATCTGAAAGGCAGTTAAAGATGAGAGACTAGAGGTCAGGGGAGAGATTAGGGCTGCCTAAATAGATCCTCAAAACATATGCATAGAGATGATAATTTAATCCCTAAGAGCTGATAAGATCAAGTGAAATAGTATAGAAGGGGAAGAAAGGAAAGCTTAGGATAAGATCTTGGGGAAAAGGCACAATTATATGAGTAGACATAGCTGACACGTAACAGAATTAGGGTACTGCATATGTAAAAATAATAATACAATGAATAACAAGTTACCCAAATGCTCATTTGGAAAAATCGAGCAAGACCTATAAGGATATAACCTGACCTGTGGGGAACTCATGGAAGAATATAGATGAGGGCAACATAAGACGCTTGGCAATAAATGAGTTCTTCATCACTGGCATAGTAGATCACATATACAATATGTGATCACATCAAATCAATCAAATACAGATCACATATCTAGGTGACCTAAATATGTGAAATATACCATACGAATAAAATGTATTACACTTCTGTGTACATGTAAAATACATTCTAATTGGATTAAAACAATTGTGGGAGAAACCTGGACGGACTCCTGGGCTAGTTGTAGATGTCATGGCTCTTTGCTTTGCCTGTTAATACAGTCCTATTTATTTCTTGACATATTGGTGACTTGAAATACAAAAGGATGGGGGGGAGGTGTTTGTGGTGTGAGTAGAGAGGTGATTTGGGGAAGTTTGTCAGAGATCTTTTTCTGAACTCTACCCATAGGTCACTTCCTTGATTTCTTGATCTGGTGACTATGGAAAGAATTTCTACTTTATATCCTTATTATTATTATTATTATTCACTCATTAAAGTAGTTTTTCATTGGATTTTATAGTTTATGAGTGCCTGTTGCACCTTTAAACTCGAATCTACTGATTACTAAGCCAAATTTTGGCTTAGCCCACAATAGCAATACATTGCCCAAGTATACAATTTGGGGAGGTGAGATTTGGCAACTTAAAAAGAAAATGGAAGAAAGGAAACATTGATGTTATAAAGAAGATGCTAGACTTAATTCCTGAGTTAGAATCTCAAGTCTTTTTATTGGAAAAGCTGAAGGACTTTTCCCTTTGGTTCTAGCGAGAAGCAGGCATACCTCCTTAGTAAGGGAGAGTGTGTCCGAGTACAGAAGCAAGAGCAAGCTTTATAGGGTTAGTAATCCTAGCTCTTCCCTTTCAGATCAGAATTGGTCTTAATCCTTCTGGATTACAATCTTCCTCATACACCCATCCCGTGTAACCCCTTGATGTTACCCTTTCCTGATCATGCAATGCATGTTCACTTAATGAGGTCCTAATTCTACGTGGGGCATGTAAGGTAGTACGCATGAGGTTCTTTAAGCATGCTCAGTAGCAAGAAGTTAACCCCAGCCTGCTTTAAGTTAGTTTGCCTAGGACCCTGGAGTTCCAGGTTTCTGAGCCCTCTCCATTCACTGCTGATTGGTTGGGATCCTTATCTTATCTGAAAGGTTTCTGTTCCTCACAAAGTGGTGCTTCTATGGCTCCAACTTAACTACTTCATATTCCTCACATTAATTAAGTTAGTATTATGGGCCTGATATTTTGATAAGTGCTTTCTTTACTTAAGTGCATTTATTTTAGTGCATTTTTTTCCTCACAGCAACCCTGGAAATTAGATGCCATTATTACCCCCCATGCCAATTAACAGCTGAGAAACCTAAAGCAAACAGAAACTAAATGTGTTTTCTAGAATTGCACAGCTAGTGACTATTTCAGGGCATATTTGAACTCAGTTCTTTCTGACTCCAGACCCAGTCTTCTATCCACTAGCTGCTTCATAAAACCATTCTTGGATTTTTTTTTCTTTTTTTTTTCTTTCTTTTTTTTTCTTATTATTTTTTAATGTTTAACAATCACTGCCATACAATTGAGATTTTATCCCCCCCACACCTACCCCCCACTACCCCCCTCCCTCCTCACCACTGCATACAATTCTGTATAGGTTCTACATATACTTTCCTATTGAGTGTATTTTCACTATAGTCATGCTACGTAGTCAGACTAAGATAAATGAAAGAAATCATATAACAAATCAAAACATGATACACAAAAACTTACACATACACAAACATGATCTGCTACATTTTGTGTATGACTTCCATATTTCTTTCTCTGAGTGTGGAAGGCATTTTGCCTTGAGAACCACCTTTGGGATTTTTTTTTTTTATAAGAAGTTTTTGCGTTATTACAAAATTCCAAGTCTACCAGAAAAAACTCTCGCACACTGTGGTCGTTGCTGTGCACAAAGTTCTCCTGGTTCTGCTCCTTTCACTCAGCATCAGGTCATATAAGTCCTTCCAGTCCTCTCTGAAGTCTTCTTGTTCATCATTTCTTATGGCACAATAGTACTCCATTACATTCATATACCATAATTTATTCAGCCATTCCCCAAGTGATGGACATCCCCTTGACTTCCAGTTTTTGGCAACTACATAGAGTGCTGCTATAAATATTTTTGTACATGTGGGACCCTTTCCCATTTTTATGATCTCTTGGGGATATAGTCCTAGTAGCGATGTTGCTGGGTCAAAGGGTATGCACATTTTTGTAGCCCTTTGGGCATTTGGATTTTTTTTAACGCAATATCTTCTTCCTCTCACTAGGCATATAACTGTGGGCTATTTTAAGTTATTTTCACTCTGACAATTTCACATTTTTAAGATGAACCACGGATATGACATGGAAGCTCAAAGGATCACTGCATATGCCATATTCATAGAAGCATAATGTTCAAAATGATGTTGAAGGTGATCATCCCACAATATTCTACTTCAGTCAGATGAAGAAAGAGAGGTCAGTGACCTTGCACAGCCCTCCCTCACTCAGATCTGAGTCAACTGCAAGTCATGTCATCATCTCAATGTCATGGTCCTCTTCGAGAACAAAAGACAAACATAACTTCAGTCAGACAACATGGAAATTACTGAGCTCAGTTTTGAGTGCCACATTTTAAAGAATACACTGGCAAGCTGGACTAGATCCAGAAGACAACTAAGATGGTGAAGGGACTTGAAATGATTCCATAAAAGAGTAATTTGAAGAAGTGATGGGGTGGGCTGAGAAGGAGAGGGGAGATGTGGTGTTTAGCCTAGAGAAGAAAAGACTTAGGGACAGCATGATGACCATTCTCAGATACTTAGAAGGTCATTTAGACAAGGGATTAGACTTGTTTTCTTGGCCTCAGAACAGAACTAGAAGCAATCTGAAGAAATTGCAGTCAGATTTCAATTCAACATTAAAATTTTCTTAACCATTAGGTGCACAAAAGAGAAATGGGTTTCCTAGAAATAAAGGCATTTATTAAGTGCTTATTATGTGCCAAGGGCTAGGCTAGGCTTGAGGGATACCAAAGTAAAGAGAATCCCTGCCCTGAGGGGTTATGTTCTAAACAGAAGAGTATAGGAGCCAGGAAAAGATAATCTCCCTATTCTAAATTCCCATGGCATATCATATATCTTTATGGTGTGGGAAACAAAGGAATTCTTTTTCCATAGGATTAAATCTCCTCTCAGCTTTGAGTGATAATAGGATGTAAGTTAGAGATGACTTGTTCTAATGAGAGGGCAGAACCGGGCTTCTGATCACGTAAAAGGTCAGAAGCTTTACTCATGCTTAATAAGCTATTTCATTGGTCACCTATCAGGGAGGAGAACATGAAGTGGGAGGTTCAGGAGGCTGCATTTAGCCAATGGAGAGAAAGGGGTGGAATTTGAATTAGGAAGAGCATAAAAAGTGTTGTATTTATCTGAGCAAATGTACTCTCCATTCAAGAGGGACCCATTCATTAGGAGTGTAGAATAATTGGCTAAAATAAAATGAAAACTTCCCTGGCTTCACAAGGAGTGTTGTTCTTTATTTAGAGTGAGCATGTTTCTCACAATGGCTGTTTATTATTTGCAACTTATATAATATCTACTTTTCTGAACTCCAGTTAGACTGAAACTTCTTAAGGACAGACACTAGACTTCTTCCACCTTCATGTACAGGTTCATAACTCAATGTATTGATTTAGCTATGGATATTTTTTAAAAGAGTGAACCTATCAAAGGAAGAGAAGAATGTTGGCAATGTTAGAAGTCATCCAAGCCTTAGTTCATTTTTGTGGTGGTTTCTGAGTCCATGGTATTGAAAGTACATTAGGAATTAAAATAAACTGAGATGGTGTCATAAATTTTTCTATGACCAGGTGTCTTCTTCCATAGCAGGGTTTAATATTCAGGGTTCCTTTTTATCTGATAATCTGACTGACCCTGAGTTTGTCAAACTGTAAGGTAGCATGCACAACTTAAACTCTGCTGAAATGATTACTTTTTGTGCTTTGTTTATACGTAGTTCTTTTAGTGTTGTCTCAGTAGTTTTAAGATCCCTGGGAGCAGGCACTGTATTGAAACTTTTCTTTGTATCCCCAGCACTTAGAACAGTACCTGGCACATAATGGGCATTTGATAAATGCTTGTTAACTTACTGACAGCCTTGCTTTTAGTGATTCTATTGCTGCTGAGTTATATGCTTGCTCATTATTAGCAGTATAAAAATTCCATTAGTATTCTGAGTCTTTAAAATCAACATTTTTTAAAAAGATGGACCAAGAACAATAATAAATATGTAGTCATATTGATCTATTAGTTTTGTTGCAATATCATAAAGTTTAATTGGCTTATTGAGTTTTGATAGAAAACTCTCAGAGGATACATATATATATATGTTATATTACATATGTAAACATACACATATACAATTTTTAATCTGGCTTTTAAATTTGTATATCAATTTGTAAACAGCAAGAGACAAATTATTGAAAGGCATACTCATAGTTTGGTCATATATTCAAATTAGACACATTTATACTGGTTCTGTATTGACATTTCTCCTTTTGGGACCGCTTTTCTTTGGGAATCACATTTAATAGAACCATTATATTGGAATGACAAGGTTGCAAGAACCACGGTGGCTATTTTCTTGGGATTCTTCTAGACAATCAAAATACTCTTGGTTCTGTGAAGTGATTTCTACAGAAACATAAATGTAGAACAGATAGAGCCTTAGAATATCTTGAGGTATAGAAACATGTTATAGTAGAGAAGAGAACTTCTTTTTATCAAATTCATTTCATCAACTGTACCCTGGTCCAAATGGGAGGCTTAATTTTTTTTTAATGTTAAGACAAAGGCTGTGTGTGACTATATAGTACTAAAACTGACTAGTCAATTTGTTGGGGGGAAATCACCTAAACCAAATTATTTAACCATATCATCCACCCATGAATGACTCTGTAAACAACAGGTAAAAATGTTATTTGCTTGAATTCTCTACTTTTTAAATAGTTGTGTTAGATAGCTAGAAGGCGTAATGAAGGGGATGCTGTACTCAGAGGTAAAAAGAACTTGATACTAGTTGTGCGGACCTGAACCTTTGTGGTTCAGTTCCTTTATCTATTGTAAAATGGGAATAATAAGGGTATGTACCTCACAATGCTGGTGTGTGGATCAAATGCGATTTGTGTGTGTGTGTGTGTGTGTGTGTATGTGTGTGTTTGTATGTATATATATACATACATATGTATGAAATGCTTTGAAAATCTAAGAGTTATTATTATTAGTAGTGATAGTAGTAGTACTAGTACAAGTAGTATTGAAATTTTATAGTTATAGAAATCGATTGATCTCAATGTTAATTATTTTTCAGAGAAATGTCATGGAGTATGACTCTAGGATTGTAAATTGATAGACCTTAGTTTGAAGATTTTAATTACAAAGGCATATATTAATGATCTTTCCCTTTTTCCCATGATACTAATTGAAGGCTTCTAAATTTACATTGCATGAAAAATTTTTTATCTCTATATGAATGCTTCAAATTATTACCAATAGGGAAAAATGAATAGGTTAACAACTATAAGGCTAAATATAAGGAATAATGTTAAATTGTTAAGTTGCAATGTCTAAATTGGTGAGAAAATTTTCTATGTATTCTCCTCTCCTGTAAGTACCCTTTTAAAGTAAGAATGACATTATGAAAGAAATACAAGGGGACATCTTAAATGATTAAATTCTAGTAAACAAATTATAAAATAAAACTCCCTAAAACTTTGATTTGAATAATTTTCAGAGTTAAAATTGTTTTTTTCCTGCTAGGACATCAGAAGGTAAATGAACAAATGGACACATTTTTTCAATGTATGCTACCTTTTAAAAGAAAAAAAATAACCTTTAAAATTACCATCATCATTATTAAGTGTGGAATAATATTGGCATCACTTTTTTTTAAAGAAAAAGGGCATGAATATTAACATTTTTCTGCCTTAGAATCCCCAGGACTAAATATTTAGAGGAGAAACAGTGATTTTGGACTGTTGCTACTACCAAGAAAATGAGAATAATTTTGAATACAGCATCAAAGGGACCTTTTTTGCATCAAAGCATCATACAATTATTAAATTTAATCTTAGAATAAAGTAAAAACTATTGCAAACAAGAATCTAATTTACTATATTAAAAGTAATTGCTTCAAAAAAAAAACTAGGAAAGATAAAATCTGGACCAAGATAAGAAACAGCTAAAGTCTAAGTCTCTCTCATCAGACATTACATATGATACAGTAAAACACATTCTATAAATTCTGTGTACCTTCTCTGCATGGTACTTTTGATGTTTTTTGGTTGAAATGGAAGACTGGGATGGATAGATTAAAAAATGATCCTGCCTTGGACTGAAAGAAGTTAATATAGTAATTCACATAGTGGTAGTTTTCTCCATAACTCAATTTAATAAGTATTGGGCACCTACTATATACAAGGCTGTGTGCTAATCCACACAGGAAATTTAAAAAAATTAAATAAAGGACAGTCATAGGTTTATAACTTTATAACTAGAAGGGGCGTTAGAGATGATCTAGTCCAGAAGTATCAAACACAGAGCCCATCAATTATATTTGGTGCACAGCACTCATGAAGAAGACTGGAACTGGATTAAAAGTAGGAAATATTTAAGAGAATTAATCAAAAAGTAATAAAAGATAGGAATTTAATATGTGGTTTTCTAAGTAAATTTTTGCTCTGCAGGACTTCTTATATATGTTTTAGTGGCCCATATTCCTTTTTGAGTTTGTCACCACTGACCTAGTCTATTTTGGAGATGAAGAAACAGATTGAGAGAGAGAAGTTAATATTAATGGAGTTATTTCTGATCAATATTTAAATTACATAATTGCTATTTTTTAAATGGTCACAGGACCCTCCCCCCAATTCTCATTATCAACTATCTCATTATCAATATATTTTCATTCTATGTGCATACTTTAATGATTTTGTGATCTCAAGTCAACATACAATTTATTTAATAAGTGCCTACTATGTGTCAGGTAAGTCCTTTAGGAATTGTAAGCAAGAAACACTTATGGCCACAATGTTCTTACTGGCTTCCATGGTACCTAGGTAATGAGGCAACTTTCAAGGTTTAAATGATTTAGGGCTGTAAAAACCACAGTTGACAACTTGAATGTTAAGTTGACCATTGAGTGATAGGCCATCTGGCTAGGGTTTGAATCTCTAGCGTGACACATTCATTATGATTGGCACCATTTTGTAAGTTAAGACATTGAAAGCTCTAGCAATTCATTTCCATTTGATCAGTTTTTTTCATCTTTGTTTGCTAGGTTAAGATGAGAAATGGTATCATATTTTGGCTTTGAAAATAGGTAGATAGGTTTCGTTGTTTTTGGTTTTTTTTGTACACCTGAATTTTTTCCCAATGACTGCAAGTTTAAGAAATGAATTTATGTAGAAGAGTAAAATGGTTACACATTAAAGGCTACAGAGAACTCTAGAAAATTTTTTTGATGACTATTGCTTAATATTCATATATTAATTCTCCTGAATATTATTATACTTTCATTTACCACCTAGATCCTATCCTCTAGAGAGACAGAATGAGAGGAGATTTTTAAATAAAAAAATGTAGCAGTAATAGTATCTCTTTGGTAAATAAACTATCTAGCATTATCTCTATAACAAGTTTAATAATGAGCATAATCTACTGAACAAAAATAAAAGGTTCCTGCCAAGAATTCTGAATGTTTATTTTATAAAGCCTAAAATAACGACTACAAATTACTCATAACAACCTACAGTGGGTTATACCATTGGTAATTTGTGCTCTTGGCTCCTTCCCTTTATTACTTCCCACCCTTTTATTTTTTCAATTACAAAGATCCTGGTAGTCATAAAGAAAAAATAGCCTTGAATATTTAGAAATCATCTTTTGGCTAATGTCTCATTAAAGGTGACTCATTAAAGCCTTATGCAAAGCACTGTGCCTGACGCTACTCAATCAAACTTATTTTTGTAGAATGTGTTTATTCTTTTTAGCAATCTTTGTGCTAAATATGTGATCAATTGAATTTAGGTTGATGAAGAAGTCTTGCCACAAATTTCAGGGAAGGTTTTGCTCATTGTTTTAGGGCAGGTGCATGCTGGAAATATGGGGATTAAGTCAAACCTAGACTCATGAATCCTAGACTTCAAAAGGTATCAGTTCCAACCATACATGACAAAGGATCCCTTCTATATCTATGACATACCTGACAAGTAATCTTCCAATCACTGTGTAAAGATTTCAAATGAGGGACACTGCCCTGTTTCCTGAGGGAGACCCAAACTGAGTTCACTGCAGCTTACCATAGGATCATATAATTAGAGCTGGAGGGGACCTTAGAGGCCACTGCATCCAGCCCTTTCCTTTTACAATTAAGGAAAGAGAGACTGAGAGGTTAAGTGACTTCCCTTGAGTCACAAAGCTGGTGAGTATCCAGTAAGGCAAAATTCAAACTCAAGTCCAGGGCACTATCCACCACCTAGGCTGCCTAGCATATTCTACCTATTTGACCTGATTCTACTTTCTAGGAGCCAGAAGAATAAAGCCATAAAGCTTCCATTTGTTGGCTCTTCGAAGAAAGGAAAATAGCTACCAGGTCCTCTTCTAAGATATTCCTTCTTCAGGTTAAACATGCCTAGTGCCTTTTGTAGATCCTTTAGTGACATGACTTGGAAGCCCTTCACCATCTTGAGTACCCTCCTCTGATATTGTATACTTGACCATTGTTCCCCAAATTGAACATGCTGAGTAAACTGAGTTACACTGAGTAAAAAAGCATAAAGCAGTTTTTCAAAGGAGCTATTACATCAACTCAGTGTGCCCAGATACAATATAAAGCATATTTTACTTAATAGATACTGCATTTTACATACTAAAATGAGTTCATTTTTGGCTCCTCAAAGGTCAGCTTATCTTATTGGGTATGGTACATTGATAAAGCATCAGACTAAAAGCCTACAAAACTGTTCTTAAATCTTCATCAAGAAAGTATTGTATTCTTGAAATTTGTATTGACCTTATAAGGAAGATGCTAGATGCTATCAGATTATCAGAATATTTATTAAACCAATTAATTTAAATATTTCAAGATTGACCTTTGCTGCGAATCCAAGAATAACTTTGGTTTTATTTTAGGAAAGATGTATCTGTTGTTAGCGAAAGGGTTTTGTATTTGAGAGGATTCTTTTTAAAAAATTTTTTCATAAAGAAAATTTTATTTGGTACATCACAATTTTAGCTTCACAGAATTGTTAAATGTTTAGCAGGACACAGTGAAATAAATTGGTGAGTTTCTATCAACCAATAGCTTCATTTTCACTATAATTTTTGTAAGATGTCTGCCTATCATTCAACATTCAGTTTATTTCTTGCTTTGAAATTGATTGGGAATAGAACTAAAGATCCTTATTAACAGAGCTAAATTTTCATAAATGAAAATACTCTTTGTGAGTATTTTGGTAAAACTGTGATGTTTCTTCAAAGGTACAATGGGAAATTATTATTTTTTGATACAATCAGGGTTAAGTGACTTGTCCAGGGTCACACAGCTAGTAAAGTATCTGAGGTTGATTTTGAACTCAAGTCCTCCTTACTCCAGGGACAGTGCTCTACGCTCTATTTACTGCGCCACCTAGCTCCCTCATCCCCGAGGAATTCTTTTAAGTAACTCCCTGATAGAAAACCAAGTTTTATGTCTCCAAATTGCAAGAAAGCAATTTTTAAAAAGTCTTATGCTAGGGAAAATCAGTATTCCCAAAGCAACCTTTTGGAAATCTTTCAACGTCAAGTGTGGGCTTGTAATGTATTTCTGTATATTTCAGATCATGTTCCAATTACCAGATGGGAAATTTCATAGGCAGGATTTCCCCAATCAAGTTGAAAACTACTGCTTAAATAATCGCTAATTTTTGCTTGTCAAAAAATATTTGTTGAATGCTTTGTGCAAATCCCATTGCAGTTGCCTGTTCCAATGCGTACACAGAAATTCGGAAGTAATATTAGCGATCATGTGGTTCAGCTCCATTTCACATATGAAGAAATAGGCTCATAGAAATAAAATGATTTGGCAAAGGTCACATCGCGTTTGAATGACAAAGTTGGAATTTGAACCTGCGCTTTTTGTTCTCCAACACCATGCATATAAAACATGTATACTTATTTTGATTATATGTACTACACGGTGTTGTGAATAAAGTACTGAACTAGAGACAAGAAGACCTGAATTCAAATACAGCCTCAGAAACTTAACAGCTGTGTGACCCTCGGCACATCACAGCCTCCCTGTAGATTAGTTTCTGCATCTGTCAAATGGAGGTAATAATAGCATCTATCTCTCAAGGTTGTTTTGAGGATAGTATGAGATAATATTTGTAAAGTACTTTGCAGATCTCAAAGTATAGAAATGGTAGGTATTATTATTGCATTGGTAGGGTTCCAATTGCTGCTTTTACTGGTATAAATTTCAGCCCATCCATGCATTCTCCAACTGTCTTAGTCTCGCCCATGTTCTCCCATAAATCCTACGTGGAAGATTTATCCCATGTGCTGCAGGGCTTTCCTCTAGGTCTTTGAATCTTTTGCAGATACTAAAGCAATACTAAACTAATCATCTGTTATTTGGTGTTTTGATTACATGACTGGTCCACCTCCTTTTCCAGTTACACATGAGTTTAATGATGTCATTTGATAACACTTATGATCTTAGAGGATCATGGAAGAATGGAACCTTTGAGGCTATACAGTCCAAACTGCTTGATTCTATAGATGAGCCCCAGAGAGGCTGACTTGCCAAAGGTCACACAGAGAGAATTTTTAACTCAGATTCCCTGATTCCCAAATCAGTGATCTTTCTCATTGTACTCTCTTCTTGTATTCACATCATTGTTGAATTTATACTGTAGCTTAGTTATCGCTACGAGCATGTTTAGGTCATCTGTGATCTCAGTTTGCCTGAGATGATATATGTTCCATGATTGATATGCATAAAGGTAATTCTACACATATTTATATAATTACCAATGTCTAAAAATAAGTAAGGTTTCCCAAATGATAGAGTGCAGTTTTAAGCTTTAAAGCTTAAAATACATTTTTGGGACACTGTATATTGTGTGTGTGCATATTTCTATATGATATTTACTATCACACCCTTTGAACACTTAATAATTACAAGAATGATAACAATAGCTAAAATTGATATAGTACTTGAAGGTTTCAAAGAAAGCGTTTCTTTGAAATAATAACTTCTCATTGTCAGTAATACTTAACATACTTCTATAAAACATGAAGGTTTGTTTTCTGTGTGTGTTTTGGGATTCAGTCCTAATTTTATTATGAAAAGAACATTTATGTCATATGAAGCATATATTGATGGGTAGTTGTTTATGGAGTTGTCATATAGGGAAGAGAATCCATACAGAAGAGGTTTTTTTCAGTTTCCTGCTCTTTTTGCCTTTGCTTGTTTCTGTAACTTTTATTCTTCCCAAAGACTTGGTGCCAGAAGACAAGAGTACAGGACAGAGTGTATAGGTGCCTCTTTTGTGACTTTGACACACAGACACTCTAAATAGGGAGTGTAAAGATATATACCTACTAAATGTTTTTGAAGAATATTAATGATAAAATTATATGAAGGAGAAAGCATCATTTAAAGAATCAGATCCAACAGATAGAGCATAGTAATCAAATGTAGAATATCCATGTTTTTATTTTTAGGTGTCTGCACTACCATTAATTCCTAATATAATTTAGAAGAGTAACATTGTCCAAGGATAACTTATTTCATTGGATGAACATCCTTCATAGCATTAATTTTAAGAGGTTTACAGAATATTAGAACTGGAAAAGATTTGAGAGGCCATTGAGTACAACATGTCTCATTTGAAAGATGAGGAAACTAAGAGCCAAAGTCATTAATGACTTGCTCCAAATTACAGTAGGTAAAAGGGCTGGGATTTAAACCTACCCTTGATTTCTTACCCTATACTACTTCCTTGCACTGCAATGCCTCTTTTTCAAAGTGTTAAGAGGAAAAAAATATCTGAATTAACATAAGGGGATGATGCTAATTTCTTAAATAAATCTTATTGTTGTCTTTTGTTTTTTACATGGCTTAAATTTCACTGCATTATTCTCTTCTCATCTCCTAGAGAAATGTCTCATTGAAAAAGACTTTTTTTAAATAAAAGGAGGAAGAAAGGAAAAGTAAGCAAAACTAGTCAATATATTGAAGACATCTGAAAGTATATACAGTGCTCCATACCTGTGGAGCACCTACTTCTGTAGGAGTGGGGGGAAGTATTATTTTATATCTCTTCTTTGGAGCTATATTTATTTGTAATTTTGCAGTATTCATTTTAGATTGTGTTGTACTTGTTCATTTCACTTACGTTGTTGAAGTCATTGTGAATTATTAATAGATTTATTCTGACCCAAATAATGGAAAAAAAAATCTCTCTTGACAGGGCACATGAGGTCCATCTGCTCACCCTTTCATTATACCGGTGAACTCATTCTGCTATACTTGTTCATGGTAGTGGTGGTTTTGTCATGGGGACGGAAGTTAGTGTCAGTCTCGGTGCTCCTAGCTTATGAAATAAGGGAGGGAGACACAATAGGGGCCACCTGGGTCAAGGCAAGCACATCAGATTCTTTGAATACTCTCTGGGAAAGACTGCAATGGCAGCCAATGAGGAGTAATGCTTCAATCACACTTTAATAAGACACAACAAGTACAGAGATAGGCTATATGTGGACAAGGTATGAGTGGTTAAGTGAAGCATAGGGAGGAAAAATAGGAGGGAGAGGAGCATGAGTCTATTTTATTAATGACTTCCTTGGGGTATGTAATTAGTAGTAGTAGAATCTGGGCCAAAGGACTTGGATATTTTATTCACTTCCCCTCCTCCCCCAACTTTAAAATGTTTTTTAAAATGGTTGTACTAAGGCAAAACTCCACTCTCCATGCACAGGAGTACTATGCTTATTTTTCTATAAATGACAGCTAGGTGGCACAGTGGATTGAGCTTGGAACCTGGAGTCGGGAATACCTGAATTCAAATCTGTTCTCAGACACTTATTGACTGTGTGACCCTGGACAAATCACTTAATCTTGTTTGTCTCAGTTTCCTCATCTGTAAAATGAGCTGGAAAAGAAAATGGCAAATCACTCCAATCTTTGTCAAGAAAATCCCAAATGGGGTCACAAAGAGTTGCACATAACTGAACAAGAAATTTTTCTACAACCTCTATGATATTGGCTACTCTAATCCTTTTTCATCTTTGCCAATTTACTGGAGGCAAGGTGAAATCTCAGGCTTGTTTAATTTGCATTTTTCTTATTAACAGGATTTTCGGGTATTTTTTCCATGTGGTTAATAGTTTGTAATTCTTTTCAGATAATTTTGCTCAAATATTATGACTGCTTATCTATTGTGGAATTGCTCTTATCTTTATACACACATATACATGTGTGTGTATTTTATATGTGTAGATACACATGTGTGTGTACATACACATACCTACTATCTATGTATCTTATCTGTATATCTAGAATACCAAATTCTTATCTGAGAATTTTGATACAGAGTTCCTCCCCCCATCTAACCTTTCCTCTTTTTATCCTAGATACATTAATTTTGTTTGTAGTGAAGCTTTTCAATTTCATGTAATCAACATTTTCTATTGTATATTTGCAATTCTTGCTAGGTCTTGTTTAGTTAAGGAAATGATTTTAACTCTTTAAGGTATAGAAGCCATATTGATTTCCATGATTACTTTAGTGCATGGAAAGCAAAGATCAAATTGAAATTATGACTGAATTTCTTACGTTATCTTCCAAGGGAACCACTTTGTTTGGAATCATGTGATCTCAGGTAGTATACTTGAGGGTTTATATTAGATGAGTGAAAATTTATGTTACAAATGTTTTATATTTCCCCAAATTATGAAAGTGAAAGTAATGGATTGCAAGATTTATGGGCAAAAGAAATTAATTGAATAGATACCCAATTGATTTCTCCACATTCTCATGAATAAATTAATTATCCAAGAAGTCTGTGGCTATTCCCTAGGCAAAGTAGAGGATATTAATTTTCAGAACACTAAAAAATACATTGTCTTCTACACATGCTCATGAATTTTTGAATTTGGAACTTATAAACACATGATTTCCAAAGGAAAACATGTGCTTTCCTATGCCAATATAGAAAAAGCCAGGTTAAAAAATAATTAATACTAGCCACTGTAATCACATTCTTCACAAACATTAATTATTGAACATTTAGGACATATCACAGTACATTAGGTACTTTAAATAAACCTTTTCTGTATACTGCTATGAATATTTTGAGAAGCAAGAAAAAAATAACTCAAGGCTTACTTGGATGAGCTAATTACATTTTAGGTTCTGAAGTACTGCATTTTATTATCTTTTATATTTTTTACTTATCCATTAAAAAACCCCTCCTTCATAGGGCATTACCCTAACCTTTTCTGTTTGAAGTATTATGAGCCTCGCTTATTTTATAATGTTCTTTTTCTGGTGCATCAGGGCAGGAGGTACTAATTCATTGACTTTTCAATTTCTCTTCATACTCCCTGTTTCCCTTCTATAATATGTAAAATGAAAGAAATAATATATGGCATTTGATGAATGTCATCAGGTCAAAATAGGTGATTCTGATATGAAGAGAAATCTGGATTCTCAAAGATTTTGTCATTAGAGCACAAGATTTAGTACATCTTCCAAGGTGAAAGGGCTTCGAGTATAGTCCAAGTAATGGTCCTGTCTGTTCCCCTAGGATGAGCCTAGCTAACTTCAAAGGAGCTCATCATTGGGTTGGCTTCTGGATGATTTTTTTTTCATTACGTTAGTTTTCAACAACCCAATCCCAGAGATAGTAACCTACCCAGGAAACAAGAGATCCTTGATTATCTTTCTAAACAAAGCTCCTCCCTCAACAAACACCTGAGAAAGAACCATGATTATTAGTGCAGTTGTTATTTTTCTTTGAATTTTTGCTAGAGACATGCCTAGAGAGAGAAGAGAGGAAGGGGCAGGAGAAAAGGGGTGAGGAGTGAGAGAGAGACAGAGACAGAGAGACACAGAGATACAGAAAGACAGAGAGATGGCTACCATAGTAACCAAATTTGGTTTTAAAAGAAGATGAGGTTTGGTTTGGTTTGATTTTTGGTGGGACAAAGGAACCAACAATCTATTAGTGGCTAGATGGAAGCTGGTCTGAAATTGCTTTGCTCCTAGGCATTTTTAGCAATAAAGTCTTATCCCAAATGTGTGCCCTGCAATATGATTTCCTACCCTCCCTTTGACAAAATAGATGAGCTAGCTGTAGTCTGTTTCCTTTAAATACGTCATGTGGTTGAAACTTTTAAAAAGAAGTTTTTGGAGCATTTACACATTCCTTTGCTAATTTAGATTGGATAGCTCAGGTAATTAATTTGGCAATTTATAGACCTGTAGAATGGTAGAGCTGGAAAGATATCTTAAAGACCAGCCAGCCCAACTCTACCATTTTATTAGAAGGAAACCAGGGCCCAAAGAAGTTAAATGACCTATTTTTCAAGGTCAGATAGCAAGGTCATGACAGGTAATTAGAACACAGCTCTCTTGGGACTCAGGCCAGTGTGGCTAAATTTATAACACGCTACTCAATGATTATGAACAACACAAGTCAGCTCATCACTGATCTTTGCTTTTCATTGGCACGAGGAAGATGAACAGAAAGCAAAACTGATTTTAGAATATGCACTAATCTTTACTTCATGTACCGTGTCTGAAATGTGGTTCCTAATGGGAATGAAAACTTAGCCAGGTGCTCTGGAGGTGTTTTACAGAGACA
Source organism: Notamacropus eugenii (assembly GCF_028372415.1). Taxonomy (NCBI): domain Eukaryota; kingdom Metazoa; phylum Chordata; class Mammalia; order Diprotodontia; family Macropodidae; genus Notamacropus; species Notamacropus eugenii. The sequence goes on along the minus strand of NC_092872.1, from coordinate 105,146,890 downwards.
ATATCCTACTTTCCTGAAGATTCAAAATATGTTCCCATTTCATTTATAAATGGCAATGTGGGAAGGAGAGAAAAAAAACCCAAAGAATAAAAGGAGTGTCTACGTCATACTTTGAGTTTTCAAACAAAGGTAACACACCTTGTTGACTTGAGGCTACTCTTGGAAGCAAGTGGGGAAAGAGTCTCTCAATGGATATAAAAACATTCTGTATTGGAATCATTTGCACTGCATTGTCAGGTGTCCTAACTATTAATTCATCTTTTTTGGGGCCTGGGGTTAACCTTGAGGAATTGTGCTTAATAAGCCTCTATATGGTACTCTCCAGTATTGATCAATCAGCAGAACTCTATTAGTTTTTTAATAAAACTCTATAAGTTTATATTAAAAATACTCATATATACATATACATATATATGTATATGTGTATATTAAAATCTCTTCAGAAGGTATAGCAAGCCCCCCAGCCACGGGGTGCCAGATGGAACCTAAGAGGAAGAGGTTTAGATTTCAAGTTCAATACTAATCAGTCTCATATTTAGTGAACGTATAAGTGCATAAAAATTCCTGGTCCTGAGTGTCCTTCATTCGTGGAGTTCCTGCCGAGATCTCCTTGCTTGCTTAGCTGGGCTGGCCTCTGGCACGTTGCAATGACTCAGCTAACAGAGGAATTCACAGCTGGGCTGAGTCACACAGGTTCCTCATCTCCTGCATTGAATTCTCACTGGACTTGACCACTACTGCTAGAGAGACTTTAGATATCCTGATCTCAACAGTCAATTGGATACTCTCTTCTCAGAATATTTATTTACCTAAGACCAGGAAAGGAAAAATATGAAAAAAAGTGGGCCCCCCTCCTTCCTCACCTTTCACCTTGAGCTCATGGGAATTTTGTATCACTGGCTTCTGGAAAGGAAAATTACAAGAAGAGGTATGGGGGATAATCCTTCTGTTTTTGAATTCAGGCCTCCAGTCATCAGTCCTGGCTCTGAAGCCAGTTGAAAGACTGTTTGTAACAGTATGAAATGCTAAGTAATCATGGCCAAAATGACTTTTGAAATTCCAGGTGTTCGACTGACAGCAGTCAAGGAATTTCTGTCTATGCATTAAGAACTGGACTTTCATGGGTCAGTCTCCCCCATTACAATTCACTTAAAAGAGTCCCACACAGCTACCAATGTGAATTATTGAATCTAAAACCAGAGCTATGACAGGGAACTCCTTCTTGTGGGGTCAGTGCAAATTTCAGGATGGAGGAGACAGAAAATCCATGACACCATAACTCTAGTTGGCTGACCACATGAGTCCTCCATAGGAAATGTCAAGAAGCAAGGTTAACAAGTATTTATCAAGTGCTTACTATGTTGTAGATACTGTGCTAAGCCCTGAGGATTAAAAGAAAGTAAAAAAGTAAGGGGAACCCAGGTCAGGAATCCCAACAGAGATACTTGTGCTGATAGGGCAGGGTAGAGCTAAGAGAAGAGATAGAGACTCATATACCCTGAGGACAGAGCCTATAATGGATGATGTTGGCAGGGGAGGTAAAAGGTTGAGGTGCAGATCCTGTTCAAGCATCCTTGTGTCTGGCAGGCGGAGTAACCTATTGAGATGCAGTAGCAATCAGACTCTGAAAAGGCGGACATCTCTGGGCTGAGGGGGAGAGTCAGTAGGGATGGAAGGGTGGCATGCTTCCTCCTCCTGGCTACTAACATGGACATGTACTACTTCTCTGCGGTCCTCCATCGTTCATTGACATCCTACTTAGGAAAGAAGCTTTCTCAGGTGTCTGTGTCCTCAGTGGAGGAAATAAGGATTGTCAAAGACTTTAGGAAAAGCCCAACAATTCAGATCAGGATTTTGACTTTGTTTTATCTAATATTTGGATCTTTGCAATTTACATTGCATAACCTTTCCAAAGAAAACGAAACACCAATGATGAATTAGTATTCCAATTCTCCCATATCTTCTCCAACATGATCTTCCTGTTTTGTCATGCTAGCCAATCTGATAGGTGTAATGTGGTACCTCAGAGTTGTTTTGATTTGCATCTCTCTAAGAAAGTGATTTAGAGCATTTTTTCATATGACTACAGATAGCTTTAATTTCTTCCTCTGAAAACTTTCTGTTCATATCCTTTGACCATTTATCAATTGGAGAATGACTTAGATTTTTGTACATTTGACTCAGTTGCCTATAAATTCTAGAAATGAGACCTTTATTACAGACACTAGTTGTAAAAACTCTTTCCCAGTTTTCTGCTTCCCTTCTAATCTTGGTTGCATTGGGTTTGTTTGTGCAAAAACTTTTTAATTTAATGTAATCAAAGTTATCCATTTTGCACTTTATAATGTTCTCTATCTCTTGTTTGGTCATAAATTTCTCCATTCTCCATAAATCTGACAAATATACTATCCCTTGATTTCCTCATTTGTTTATAGTATCAGCCTTTATACGAAAATCATGTACCTGTTTGGACTTTATTCTTGTGTATGGTGTCAGGCTTTGGTCTATGCCCAATTTCTGCCAAACTATCATTCAATTTTCCCAGTAGTTTTTGTCCAGCAGTGAATGCTTAGCTCGGAAGTGGGGTCTTTGGGTTTATCAAACAGTAGACTGCTATATTCATTGACTGCTGTGTCTTGAGTACCCAACCTATTCTATTGATCTACCCCCTCTATTTCTTAGCCAGTATCAAGTGGTTTTGATGATTGCTGCTTTATAATACAATTTAAAATCTGGTAGGGCTAGGCCACCTTCCCTAGCATTTCTTTTCATTAATTCCTTTGATATTATGGACCTTTTGTTCTTCCAGATGAATTTTGATATTATTTTTCCTAGCTGTAGAAAATAATTTTTTGCTAGTTTGATTGGTATGGCACTGAATAAGTAAATTAATTTAGGTATAATTGTCATTTTTATTATATTAGCCCAGCCTACCCTTGAGCAACTGGTGTTTTTCCAATTACTTAGATCTAACTTTATTTGTGTGAAAAATGTTTTGTAATTGTGTTCCTATAGTCCCTGTGTTTGTTTTGGCAGGTAGACTTCCAGATATTTTACAGTGCCTACCATAGCTTTAAAAGGAATTTCTCTTTCTATCTCTTGTTGTTGGGCATTGTTAGTAATATATAGAAATACAGATGCCTTATGTGGATTTATTTTGTAACCTACAACTTTGCCACAGTTGTTTATTATTTCAAATAGCTTTTTACATGATTCTCTAGGATTCTCTAAGTATATCATCATATCATCTGCAAAGAATGAGAAGTCAGTTTCTTCTTTACCTATTCTAATTCTTTCAATTTCTTTCTCTTCTCTTATTGCTAAAACTAACATTTCTAGTACCATACTGAATAACAATGGGGATAATGGACATCCTTGTTTCACACCTGATCTTATTGGAAATGTATCTAGCTTGTTCCCATTGCATATAATGCTTGCGGATGGTTTTAGGTAGATACTGCTTTTTATTTTAAAGAAGTCTCCATTTATTCCTATGCTCTCCAGCGTTTTCAATAGCAATGGGTGATGTATTTTGTCAAAAGCATTTTCTACATCTATTGTGATAATCATGTGGTTTCTGTTAGTTTTTTTGTTGATATAATCAATAATGTTGATTATTTTCCTAATATTGAACCAGCCCTACATTCCTGCTATAAATCCTGCCTGATTATAATGTATTATTCTTGTGATAAGTTACTGTAATCTTTTTGCTAATATCTTATTTAAAATTTTTGCTTCTATATTCATTACGGAAATTGATGTATAATTTTCTTTCTCTGTTTTGGCTTTTCCTGGTTTAGGTAACAGAACCATGTTTGTATCATAAAAAGAATTAGGTAGGACTCCTTCTGAACTATGTTTATTCTTGTTGAATATCATCAGAAGTTCCAAGAAGTTATTTTTGGAAATATATTTTCATGTCAAATTTTTATTTTTTCTATTCCTAGTCCCATCTCTTTCTAGTTCTAATAGGCTTATAAATAGAAATCTGATTTAATATAAATTCATTATTTTAAATAAATTGATCATTGTCTACTGCTGAGCCACCTAAAAGTTTAATAATCTGATTGGAAGAAGTGATTAAAAGAAGTGCTTGGTCATGCCTGTATTAGTAAACAGAACTAAGATTTTCATGATGAAAAGTATTTAATTAGTTATTACCACATGTTTCCTTAGTTTCAAATATAAGGTTTTGAGTATATTGAGGAAAAGCTGTCATATTAAAGTGTTTTCTATACATTGTTTTATATGCAAAAGTTTAAAGGAGAAGTCAGAGATTGATAGAGTGAGAACTGAAGTACCTAACACTTTTAGCTTTGGAATGGAAAATTCTTCTTTATTGAATATTTTGGGGAAAGTGGAAACCATTGAAGGCTTTTGAGTAGGGCTGTGATAGCCTCAGACATTTGTGGCTGTATCTGGATAGAGAGAACTTGAAAGTAGGGAAATAGAGGCTGAAAAAAAGACATGCTAGTGGAAAAATTTCAATTTGGATTTTATTCTCATAGTAAGAAATAAATGTTCACGTCTGTGTATATGTGTTAATTCCTTTATAAGCCAGAGGCATGCTCCTCTCTGAAGAAATTTAAGATTTATTTGAAAGCTCCCTACCTTACTAGCTTTTCCAGAATTGTTTTGAAGAGTTTTCATTCATGCGATATATATATATATACACACATACATATGTAAGATAAATATTTATGTCTTCATGTATGTATGTATATATAAGTTTATTATGTATCTCAAGTTATTTTACATATAAAAACAAACTGAAAAATTGAGTAAACAAAGAGGAAACAATCTTTATGTATTTTCATTGTGTAAATTTTACTATAAAAAAAATTAAAGTTTGCTAGTCTATATGTAGCACTCAGTATAATATCTGGCACATAGTAGATGCTTAATACATGCTTGTTCCCCTACTTTCTCCCCTGCATCCCACATGTCCTCTAGTATTTATGGTCTATACCTGAGAAAGACCTTAGCTTAAAAAGGCCAAGGTCTCTCACTGCATCTGGAGCTCATCTCCAGTTGTCCTGATCTATATCTTGCCACTGGATCCAGATGACCCTGGAGGAGAGAGTGAGGCTAATGACTGCCCCAATCTGCCTCACTTAAATCCAATTCACTTGCAAGTCAAGACATCACCCTCCTGGTGTCATTGGTCCTCTTTGAGAACAAAGGACAAATAACAACAAACAATGGCCTATACTATACAGTTTAGGACTGAATACATTTTTCACAGTGATACAGTGCTTTACAGTTTTCAGAACAGTACACATATATTAGCTCCTTTGATCCTCACAATAAACCTTTGAGTTAGGTGAAATTGTCCTACCTATTTTACATATAATGTAACTGAGACTCAAAGTGGTTTTGTGGTTTGGGTCAAGCATAACAGAGTGGATTAGAATCCTGCTCTGTCTGATTCTAATATCACTACTTTCTTGAATGTTCCAAATTGCTTCATCATTAATTGTGTTAATTATAACAATCTTTTATTCATTTCTGCTTTCTATGTGTATTTCTCTTCTTTTCAGGGAGATCGGGATTTTCTCAGACCAGGGGTGGGGAACCTGTGACCTTGAGGCCACATTTGGCCCTCTAAGTTCAAATGCGTCTCTTTGACTGAATCCAAACTTCATAGAACAAATCCCCTTAATAAAAGGATTTGTTCAGTAAAACTTTGACTCAGTCAAAAGGCTGCACCCAAGGACCTAGAAGACTACATGTGCCTTTGAGGCCACATGTTCCTGTAGTGTCAATTCAGTGTTCACAATGTGTATGGCTGCCATGAATATCCAGTGCAATTTTGAATTGCAAAATAGAACACTCTCCACATGGAAGACAGAACCAAAACATTTATTCAGACACTAGAAAGCCAAATCCATCATAGTAACAATAACACAATAACAATGCAGAGAACAATACTATCTCCCCCTCCCCCCTGCTAGGCTTCCCACAAATCATCTCTCTTAAATATCAAGCAGGCTCACTTAAACAAAATTATAAACAAGCTATCTCACTCACACTAGCCAGCCGTCTACTTGTCTGCATCCTTCCTAACTCTGACTGCTGTCTGACTCACTTCATCTCAGCTCTGCTCTAGCTCTGCCTCTTCTTGTTCTACCCTTCCTGCTCTACTCCTTCAGTAAGCTCATCCCACCACAGGCTCCATGTGACTCAGACATCTATGTGACCCACGCAGCTCACATGGTCCTATTAATGAATGGGAAAGATCTTCACGCTTAAATTACCATTATAGTCCCCCACCCATACGTAAGCTATGGAGCTGCCTTACGTTGATGCATTCCCCAGAGTAATTAGCCCAATGCTGAGGACAAAATAGGTACTTAGCTTGTGACTGAAACATGGACAATTGTCTCTTTTACACATTCCCTTATTTGACAAGTTATTTTGGTGTATCATCATCTAATTCACATATGTGTGAAGGGCAGTGATGGAGAGGCAATGCGTAAGCTATTAGATCCATGACATTAATTAAAAGAAACAATTATTGCAACCATTTTTTATGGTGAGCAATTAATTCTCATGAATGGGAGCATAGTAAAAATGAAACTGATCCCATTAAAATAGAATTTTCATGAATTCTCTTGCATGTTGTTTTTGCCCTCAAGTGGAACAATCTTTTCCTCTTTAATAGTGATTTCCAGTTTTCAAGCTATGGGAGAGAGGCAGAGAGAATGAGAGAAGAGGAAAAAAAGAGAAAGAGTGGGGGGTGGAGAGAGGGCTGAGCTGTGGTACAGTGAGAAAATTGTGATCCAAGAAATGTAATGAAATGTGACAAATTACCTTCCTTAACACAACACAATAAGATATAAATGGTTCTGAAAGGTAAGTAGAAAGTAGGTGAATGGATATCTACTGAATGAACAAGATTAACTGAGCATCAGAAATTAGGAAAGGCAGCATTTTTAATACCCAATTTGTCATCTTCCTTTCCCTTGACTTCCAGACGGTACTACCATATTCCTAGTCAGCTGGCCCTGAAAGAATTTGAGATTACAGAATCAAATTTAAGTGGCAAAGGAAACCCAAAATCATAGCTTGCTCTAGAAGCTTATTAAAATACTCTCTTATATATAACACTTAAAATTCTGCCTCTCAACACAGGTTTGCATCTTTATTTGCAAAGTTATTAAATCTCTACTCCATGCACAGCATTGTTCTAGGCCTTTGGGGATAGAAAACTGAATGAGATGTAGACATTGCCCTTTATTAGACTATGATTAAGACTGGGAAATAGTGACTGTACATAAATAGCTACAATGCAATATAAGTAGAAATGTGTAGGGGAGGTATAAGCATAGGAGCATTTATACAATTGTTAGACAGTTAAAATAATTAAATACCCAGCATTAGAGGGATAGTTACATTGAGGTATATGTTAATGTAATATTGTGATACAATTAAGACCACCAATTATGACTAATGTAAAAAAAAACTTGTAAAGACATCTATAAAATAATGCAATGTGGAAATAATTAGAAGCAGAGGAATGAAATAAGATCATATGAAGATAAGTGAATGAGAATGAATGGACAAGTGATTATAATGGGGGATGACCATACAAGTGTTAGACCATGTATTCAAAATGGGGAGAACTCCCTTTTCCATATAAGAATTGTTGAGAAAACTGGAAAGTAATGTGTCAGCAATTAGGTTCTGAATGCAACAACTTATAATGTTATAAATTGTTGCATTCAAAAACTAATTTCTGCTTAAATATGCTCAAAGTGGATAAGCAACTATTATTATTCAAGAATGACATCAGGTACATTTCACAGCTACAATTAAGAGATGAGCTCTTAGGGGATAGAGGCAATTACAAGAGTTATAGTAATTAATTTGGATTGCATGAAGTTGAAACGTTTTGCACAAACAAAGTCCACGTAGCTTGGATGAGGAAAGAAGCTGTTGATTTGGAAGGGAAAAAATTTTTACATCACATATTTTTGGAAATAGTCAATATCTAAGATATATAGAGATTGAATACAAGTATGTGAAACTAAGAGCCATTCCCCCATGGAAAAGTGGTCAAAGAAAGTGAGCAGTTATCAAATGGAAAATCAGTTTCAAACTAATAACCACAGGTGATTTCTCCAAGTCACTAATAATAAATACAAATACAGGTCAAGTAATCAAAGTTTAATCTCACACTAATGAAGTATCAAAATGACAAGAGATAGGAATAGTCAATATTGGAGGGATTGTGGAAAGACAGGTTTACTAAACCCACTGTTACATCAGGTATAGATTGGTCCTATTGTCCTGGAAATTCAAAAGTATGCTAGAAAAGTGACTAAAATGTCCATATTATTTGACCTAGAGATTCCACTGTTTATTATATAGCCCAAGGCAAGTTGAAGATATCATGAAAGTTCCTACCTAACCAAAATATTTATTGCAGTATTTTTTTTAAAGTAGCAAAGACTTAGAAAGCAAAACAGACGCTTGTCAATGGGAGAATGACTAAATAACTGAGATATATGGACAGAACAAAATATTGCTGTATCATAAATAATATAAAGAATTAAGAGAAATATAAGAAAACTTTTTTGAATGAATGCACAATATAGTAACCAGAACCAGAAAAAACAATTTAAATAATAGCTACAATAATGAAATTGGGAAAAATATGAAATTAAAAACCAGTAAAAGTTTTTATGACCAAGCTTAGCCCCAGAGAAGAAATAAAAAAACAAAACAAAACAAAAAAAACCAAACAGATTCTCCTACTTTGTTTGCAGAGGCAGGAGCCTATAGATGTAGAACATTCCATATATTGTTACAGTTAGTTAATTTTGCTGACCAGATATTTTTCTTTCTTTTTCTTTTTGCTACAAAGAATGGATTTCTGGGTAGGGAGAAGAAAGGGATTTTTTTTAAATGATGATGTAAATAAAAAAGCTATTAATAGAATAAAAAATAAAAAAATACTGAACTTTATGCTTTAAAATATAAGGAAGGTGGTTTTTTTTGTTTGTATTAATGTTCACTGTTGAATTTTTAGTATAATATTTAATTTTTAAAAAGAAAAAGTAATTGATGAAGTTTGTTCAACTGTCTTTGGACAAAAGAAGATTGAAATATGTCTACAATTTTTTAACTTATGTTTTTATTTTATTTTAATTGCTGAAAATGTTGTTTCAGCTATTAGCAGACACAAATCTGTATTTAAAAGTAGAGGCATGTTAGCAACCAGGCAGAAATTTAGGACTTTTTATGGCCAAGTACAATTACCTTGATTTTAAAGAACAATAATCAATGAACAAATACTTGGGCAGTTTATAGTCACTCATATTTGTAGATTAAATAATGTATCATCTCATTTATCTTTCTACCATTTATGATAGGTAGTGATTATAAGGCTTATCATTCTATAGAAAAAAGAAATGAGGCATGATGGGATTTAATGATTTGATCAAGAATATGTGATTCAGCAGCCACAGAACCAGCTCCTGGTCCTTTTCACTTACTGCTGTTAAGGTGTACCCATTTCTATTTTATGAAAGATTATTCAAACAAGGATAATAACTGCATGCCATGCTTCTAAGTGAGGATTTTATGAGATATTCTCTTTAAAAAATTAATTTTAGCCACAGAATACTACCAATAGAGTGATTTCCTAATAGGAGCAATAAATGCCATCATATATGCTAAGGGTTCTTAAGTGGAATGCCTCCATAAGTGCTAAGGGTTCTTGCAGTGGATCTCTAAGCATTTTTTTTTTTTTTGCTTTCTAAAACATGCAAGCCTCTTGAGCACACATTTCTGCCTATTGTTTTATCCTTTTAAGTGCCTGTGTACCTAGGTGATGGCCACTAGAGAATTAGTAGGTAGATTAAGTGTTAACCTCTAATATTCTTGATAAGGTAGTTCAATCTTAAAAGTAAGCATAAGGTATAATTTGCCAAGTTTAATTAACATTCCTGGAGGCTGCCTAGTCCCCGAAGATGAGGGAAAATAGATCTGATAATTTTACAGGACTGAGTCAAGAGTAAGGCTATTAAGAACAGATATAATTACTGGAAAGCCTTATTGCAAAATCAGTCAGATCTTTAAGTACAAATCTGTTCTTATTAAGCTCTCTCAAATTTTGACAAATTGGAATGATTCCTTTCCTTTTTCAGTAAAGCATCATTCTTCCTTGGTAAAAAAGTAATTAGATAAGCAAAATAAGGAAATGAGTAGTTTATTTTTTTCTATTTGTACTCAGTCCTTTGTATGGGATTGGGAAATTATAGGGGAAGGGTGAGAAGGGATGATTTATATTTCACAGTTAAGTCATTTACATAAAGAAGGAAATTTGGCAGTTATCCAATACGTAGAAAATTAAGTGGTCTAAATACCATTTGGGTGGCCAGCGTTGTCTGAAATACTTTTCTACCCCACCTTTAAGTCACATGCAACTATTTGCAATCTTTCACTTAAACTTTCCGGGTCCAAGTTTCCTCATCTTTAGACAAATAAGACAAAAATCAGTCATCTCTAGGGTGTTTTTTAATCCCTGAATTTATGATCCTAAATCAACTAGAAAATTGGCATTTTTCCCATGACTTTTTTAATATAGAGTTAGACTAAATAAAAATATAAGTTTAACATGTGCATGTTAGTGACAATATAAGTGATGAATAAGAGACAGTGAGACTGTGAAGATATTGGTAAGGGCTAGAGCTGGGAGTGAAGAGGAATTAGTAGAAATTGCAGACAATAAAATGAGTTAAATCCATCCATTTTTTTTAATACCTGAATCTACAGATTTTAACAGGATGGATATGAACTAAAATTTAGTTTCTCTGTTATTATTGTTGCTAGGGGATAGTCGTCCTTTTAGTATACTATATTGATTATAGAATGAGTTAATCCTACAAAACAGTTGTGATTATTTTGGGAGTAGGTGGGAAGGCATACTTATGATTTCATTCATATAGGGTACTCCTGGTGAGGAAGTTCCCCTTGCTTTGGAAGATTGGAAAGCATTCTATCACTACTTGTCTTAGAAACATGCCTAGGGATTGCTTAGAATCAGTGTGCTATGTTGGATAGTGAGCCAGTGCTGGAATAAGGAAGAGATTGGTTCAGGTCCTACATTGACTGTGTGACTCTCAGCAAGTAAGTCACTGAACTGCTTCATGCCCCACATCACTTTCTAAGAATATAATTTAATGTGAAATATAATTGAAGTACTCATCTCTGTTCAGGGTTCTTCTTGTTCATGCTTGGGTGTTGCCCCTGTGCTGGTGGATGTTACCTGCCCAAGCAGCTGCTTGGGCAGCACCATCAGAAGGCACTCAAAGCTTGAGTTACACCAGTTTGCTCAACTGTGCAGGCACAGTCTCCAATCTTTTCCTGGTATTCTTGGATTCTAGGTTTAAAGTCTAGGGAGATGGAATAATTCCAAAATCATCTCACTTTCCCTCTTGGTGTAGTTAAATTACCTAATTCAGTATGTGAACCAAAAATATCTATTAAAATAAAATAGAAAACAAACTGTATTAATATCTAAGTGGTTTACTTACTACACCCCTACCCCAAATCTAAATTTTCACTCTCTTCTATTCCTAATCTGGTTCTGCCCTTATTTCCCCACAGCTGGAAAAAAGTACTTAATGGGCATTGATTCAGAGCTGGAAGAAACCTTAGAGCTTATCAAGTTCAACCTTTTGTTTTACAGATGAGGAAACTGAGGCAAGATTTGTGAAATGACTTGCCCAGGATCATAGAGCAGGCATCAGATGCAGGATTTAAATTCAGTGTTCTATCCACTACATCACCTAGCCACTTCTGCCTCGATGTTATTTTTAGAAAATGCTCACACAAGGAGAGGGGAAACAATCTACATTTGGTACATACCTTATCTTGGTGTGACTAGTGGCAATTATGACCCCAGATCTTGATGAGTCACACTCTAAATACGTTGCTCAATACTTCCACCTAGGAAATTCCACCTTCTCCTTCATCCAATTTTGTCCTGTTGGTTAGATGTTTTCTCTGCATCTCCTCTTGCCGTGGCACAGTCATGTCTAGTGACCTGAGAATCAAATCAGCTTCAAAGCATTGGGCTGCATATATCCTTTTAAAAGTCTCTCCATAGAGTAGGACCAGTGGGACCTCTGACAACCACCTTTTTATAGCTCTTCCAGGGACATTACAGCTTGGCACTCCTGTTACTCCTTGGTGCCAATGATTTGGAAAATACAGAGGAAACCAATTACCTACAGTGCAGTGGATAATATTATTTAATACAATATTATAAATGCAAAAGTGTCTGTGTGTGGGAAAGGGGAAGGAGAAGACTGTATGTATCTCCAGAAGAAAATATAGAGTGGTGAGTAGAGAACTATCTTTGAATCAAAAAGACCTGGATTTAAGTCCTTTCTTTACCAGATACTAGCTCTGTGACCCTGTATATAAATGTACTTTTCATCATCCCAAGTATCATTCTAAAACTTTAAGTTTTTTTTTTAACAGTAGAGTAGTTGTTTTCTGTATCAAAGGAGGGATCTTCCTTATTAGAAGAATGCAGAAACTGCAGTTAATTAGAGAAATGGGCGATGTAATAAGTAGTTGGGTGACTTGCAGGGTCACATGACTATTATTCATCAGAGGTAAGAGTTGAACCTGGGTCTACCTTTCTCCAAAACTACCTTACTGTCCATTTAGTTATGCAGGTAGATAGAGTGTTGGACTCGGAGACAGGAAGACTGAGTTTAAATCCAACCTCAAATACTTATTAGCTGATTAATGCTGAAAAGTCACTTACCTTCTCTCAGACTCACTTTCTTCAACTTTAAAATTTGGATAATAATAGTATCTAATTCAGGATTTTTGTGAGGTTTACATGGTATAATATAGCAAATTTTAAAGAGTTGTACAAATACTAGCTATTATTATTAATAGCTTTGCTGCCTCTTGAAATATGATGTAACATAGCCAGAATTCCATAGTAGACAGCAGATATAGACTTGAAGTCAGCATACCACAAAGGCAATATTCATAGCACTGAGGGTGACTGAAATTTGCTGGCATAGTTCAGAATTGCAAAGTGTAACAGACTCTCCATATAGAAGGCAGAAGAAAAACATTTATTCAGACATCAGAAAACCAAATCCCAAAACCATAAAGCCAAATGCATTATAGTAACCAAGAAGTCAATACACATTATCACTGCAGGGGACAAAGACATTCCCAAGCCCCCCCATTCTTCCTGCTGGGGCCTTCCCCCAAACAAAAAACACAGGCAAGCCTAGCTGTGCCTGCTTGCCTGTGTCTTCTCTCTCCCTCACACTAACTGATCTCACTCACTTCTTCTCAGTTCTTTTCCACCCTTCCTGTTTCACACATTCAGTAAACTCCTCCTTCCACATGTGACTTAGGCTTCCATGTGATTTAAGCAGGACACGTGGGCCTATTAATGAATGGGAAAGATATTCCCATTTAAATTACCATTGCATCCAGGAAGGCCAGCATTCAAACTCTGCCTTGGATCTTAGCTGTATGACTATGGGTAATACATTTAACAAATCTTAGTTTCAGCCAACTCTCTAAGATGATAACTTACATAGATGATCTTCATTGGAGGACTTTGTCACACTGGTGAACATAGACCACTGCAGATCCTGACATTCTGGCAAATGAGTTCTAATAGCAGGGGGTCAATCCCCCAGCATTTTAAAATTTAAATTACTCTGATTGCCCTCGTCAAACTGGAGGGAAATAATATAAAGGATGAAAATGAGAAACAGTCAGAATGAATCACAGATAGGAAAGGCATGATTTCCTTACCTCATTGTGTTCATAGGCACACACATCAAGAGGTCATTTGTTTATCATATTTCTCACATAAGACATGCTACCCTAAGAAGTGTGTGCAGTAAAAAAAAATAGTTCACTATGAACTTTATCTCTTTAGCTTTGGTAGAGTCAGTTGCTATATTTTAATTAGTGGTTAATTACAGGTGCAAAAAAAACACCGTATTTTTATACAGTGACCTTTGGTCCATGTTGGTGTGAGAGACAAATGCTTTTCACGTAAATATGTATCAGAATAGTCAACCAAGCAAAACTCCAGGAAATGATTTTACAGGGGACAAATAAAAGAAAATGTTAATTTAAAAGACTCTCCTAATGGTCTTTGCTCTTTTTACTTTTATGAGAGCGAGAGTTTTACAAGTTTGTTAACTTTGAGAGAAGGGTTTGCAATGTCTTCTCAGGATTGGAAGAGGTTCTTCATTTGCTTAATAATTGGCTAGAGGAATAATCTTCCTGAAAATAGGTGAGGATCAAAGAGAGAAGGCATCTTACCTAACTCATGTATTGCCTGAAAAGCAGGCGTTATGGCTTTTGCAGTACTGACAGGAATTCACCCTTCCTATTATTAACAGGAACAAGTAAAAGAGACTTCCTGGTTTCCTAGGTACTTGATTTTTCCATTTTCATTATAAAAGTTACTGATATCTTCTATCTTTATATCAGCTATATTTCCCAATGTATTCCTCCCCCTCTCAAGGAGTCATTCCTTATAGAAAGAAGAAAAAAGATTAAGGGGAGGGAAAGATAAACCAGCTCAGCAAAATAAGCTAACATATTGAAACTTGAACAGAATATACATTATTGCATCTTTCTTAGTCTTTGCAAAAAAAGGTAAAGTGTGGTAATTTCTTACATCTCCTCTTTGGAGCTAAGTTTAGTTATTATAATAATTTTACAGCATTGGGTTTTAATTGTGCAATCAATAGAGTGCTGGGTTTGGATTCAGGAAGACCTGAGTTAAAATCCAGCTTTAGACACTTGATGGCTTTATGTCCTGGGCAAGTCATTTAACTTCTGTTTGCCTCAGTTTCCTCATCTGTAAAGTGAGGATAATAATGACACCTGCCTCCCAAGGTTGTTGTGAGAATCAAATGAGATAGTAATTGTAAAGTGCTTAAGAAAGAGCCTTGTATGTCATACTACTATATAACAATTAGTATCACCACCACTACTACTGTTTACATTTATATTTCTGTAGTTACAAAGTATAGTTTTCCTGGTCCTGCACAATTCACTTTGCCTCAGATCATGTCTTCTCATGTGTCTCCATGTTTCTAATTTCTCAGATCTGTCTTTACTTCAACAGAATTAACAGGAGGAAAGAAAAAGAGAGGTAGAAAAAGGGGCATATTCTAGCAACATCTTGAACTCAGCATGTCCTAAACAGTATTTTTCCTTACCTCCCAACTTCTATGTTCTGATGTTCTCATTTCTGCACTACCTTTCACACTTAGTTACTTACACATCATAACCTGTGCTATCTCTATCTCTTTCTTGCCCCACAATTTCCCATATTCTATCCATTTTACCTCCTCAGTAATTCTCCTTTTCATTCCCACTGCCACCAGTCTCATAAAAGATCTCCCTTCTTCCAACCTTGACTATTAGAAATGAACCCTCAATTTGTCTTTCTGCCTACAATCTCTCCCCTCTCTTCTGTGTTCTTCATACCTCTACCAGTTTGATGGATACCTGTTATGTAAGTACACACACGAAGGCAAGTACCATTTTGCAGAGGAGTATGCTGATATGTGTGGGCTTTGATGGGTATAGTAAGTAGTGATAAGGGATCAATGTAATAATATTTTGAAAGATTGTGAACTTGAACGAAGCTTCCTGGCAGAAGCTCAGTAGTTAAACTACTTAACAAATCCTTGTGCATCCTTTGCAGTTGTTGAGAGGCCCAAACAAGGCTTGCCCTCTTGCCAGATTGCTGGGGAACATGGCTGAAATCCTGGATTACCAAGTATTAATTCATGGTTTTTTGTCTTTGTTTCTCAACAATCTGTTAATTTATTTATATTTATAGAATAATTTTCAATACTTTTTCTTATAATTGCAAATAACCTCTTTAGTCCAGTCATGCCATTGGGGAAAATGAACTGCATTAAATTCTGTTAGAGTATTATTATTTTGGATCACCATTACCTGCTTAGCTAGGGCTAATTCTTCTCCAAAATGTTAGTTGCCTTTGCATGTGTGAAATTAGAATAGAGGATGTATTCTAATAGAAAATAGAAAATTAGAGTCCATTAAAAGATGTTAGAATCCTGCTAGAATTCTGACAGAAGGTGTTAGGGTTAGAGGGCATCTGTTAGAGGTCTGATAGCAAGAAGCCACTGCAATAGAAAAAGTTATTCTGATAGAAAAACAGCATATGTCTTAAAAATTGATGCTTTAAGATCAACTTCTTATCCTAGAATGAGGGAGAACATGGCAAAGAGGAGAATCTTATCTACTCCATGAGGCATCCTACAGTGTAACTAGCTATCTGCTCAGGAAGATGAAATGATGGACATGTAATGAATCATCAGAATGTCTGAGCAGGAAAGGAGAAAGTCACTCATGAAAACCAACCATTGGCTCTGCATTTATTTTGTTAGATATTACGTCAGCAAATGAATCACATCCTCCCTTTTCTTTATTGCCCAGTAAAAGAAACTCAAATCTAATACATAGAGCCAAATAATAATATTCACTTAGTATACCTGTTTTTTTTCTTTTTTTCCTATATTTTTTCTTGTTTTTTATCCATCCCTTCCTTCCCTGCTCCCTCCTAAAATGGTAAGCATTTTGATATGGGTTACATATGTGCAATCATGTAAAACATATTTCCATATTAGTTATAGTTATGAAAGAATAAACCAACCAAAAGAAAAGAAACATGGAAAAAAACCAAAATAAGTAAAAGTAGTATGCTTTGATATGCATTCAGAGTCCATCAGTTCTTTATCTGGATGTTGACAGAATTTTCTATCATGAGTCCTTTGCAATTGTCTTACATAATTGTATTGCTGAGAAGACCTAAGTTAGTCATAGTTAATTATCACAAAATGTTTTTATTAGTGTGTACAAATTAGAGAAATATGAATTAAAGAATAAATTGGAAGTACCCACAAAAATTGGCATGTTGTCTCCCCCATTAGACTAAACTCTTTGAGAGTAGTGGCTGGTTTTTCCCTGTCTTTGTTT
This sequence comes from Notamacropus eugenii, assembly GCF_028372415.1. Lineage (NCBI taxonomy): Eukaryota > Metazoa > Chordata > Mammalia > Diprotodontia > Macropodidae > Notamacropus > Notamacropus eugenii. The sequence goes on along the minus strand of NC_092872.1, from coordinate 105,129,862 downwards.
CCCTAGTGTTTAGTTCGGTGTCTGGCACATAGTAAGTGCTTAATAAATGCTAGTTGATTAACTGTAAGAAGTAACAAAGGACATGGCTTCACAGAAACCTAGGAAGAATTGCATGAGCTGTTGTATGGTGACATGAATAGGACTAATAGAATAATTTATGCGATAATAACAACCCAGCAAAAATAAGCAATTTTGAAACACTTAAGAACTCTGATCAAAGCAATGATCAAGTTGAAATTAGTGAATTTATGAGACATCAAGAAACAATCAGTCAAAAGAATTAAAAAAATAGAAGACAGTGTAAAATATCTTGTTGGAAAAAAACTGACCTGGAAAATAGATGCAGAGGAGAAAAATTAAAAGTTATTGGACTATTTTAACACCATCATCAAAAAAAGAGCCTAGACATCATCTTTCAAAAATTTATCAAGGAAAACCACCTTGATATTGTAGAGTCAGAGGGTAAAATAGAAATTGAAGGAATCTACCAATCACCTCCTGAACGAGATCCCAAAATGAAAACTCACAGGAATATTAAAGCCAAATTCTGTAGCTCCTATATCAAGGACAAAATGATGCAGGTAACCAGAAAGAAACAATTCAAATATCATTAAGCCACAGGATAATAACATAGATTTAGCAGCTTCTACATTAAAGGATTGAAGGGCTTGGAATATGATATTCTGGAGGATAAAAGAGCTAGTATCACAAGAAAGAATCATCTACCCAGCAAAACTGAATATAATCCTTTAGGGAAATAAATGGACATTCAGTGAAATAGAGGACTTTCAAGATTATCTGATGAAAAAAAAATTGTATTTCAAATACAAGATGCAAAAGAAGCACAAAAAGGTAAACAGGGAACAGAAATCACAATGGATTTGATAAGGTTAAACTATTTATATTCCTACATGGGAAAATGATATTTAAAACTCCTAAATCTTTCTTATTATTGGGGCAATTGGAAGGAATATACATAGATAGAAATCACAGGTGTGAGTTGAATGTGATGGTATGGTTATCTAAAAAAATAAAATTAAGGGATGAGAAAAAAGAATGCACTGGAAGAAGGGGAAAGGGAGAAGCAGAATGGGATAAATTATCTGACATAAAAGAGACTTGAAAAAGATTTTACAGTAGAGGGGAAAATGGGGGAAACAGGGAGGGGAGCAGAAGCTGAAAGAAGGGAGGGCAATTTGGGGGAGGTAAATGTCAGAACCAAAACACTTTTGAGAAATGACAGAGCGAAAGGAGAGACAGAGTAGGATAAAGGAGGAAAATAGGATGGAGGGAAATACATAGTTGGTAATCCGTACTGCAAAAAAAAAAATTTATAGTAAGTTTCTCTGACAGAGACTTCATGTCTCAAATATATAGAAAAATGAGTCAAATTTATAGAAATAAGAGCCTTTCCTCAATTGATAAGTGGTCAAAGGACATGAACAAGCAGTATTCAGAGGAAGTAATCAAAGCTATCCATAGTCATATAAAAATGCTCTAAATCACTATTGATGAGAGAAATGCAAATTAAAACAACTCTGAGCTACTACTTCACATCTGCCAGATGGGCTAATATGACAGTAAAGGAAAATGACAAGTGCTAGAGGAAATGTGAGAAAATCAAAATACTGATGTTCTATTGGTGAAGTTGCATTGTGAGTCAACCATTCTGGAGAGCAATTCAGAATTATGCTCAAAGGGCCATAAAACCACTCATACCCTTTGACTAAACAATCACTAATAGGCCTGTATCCCAAAGACATAAAAAAGGAAAAGGACCTATGTATACCAGAATATTTATAGCAACTCTTTTAGTGGTGGCAAAGAATTGAAAATTGAAGGGATGTCCAGCAATTGGGAAGTGGCTGAATATGTTTTATATGATTGGATGAAATACTATTGTGCTTTAAAAAATGATGAGCAGGATGCTCTCAGAGAAACCTGGAAAGACTTACATGAATTGATGCAAAGTGAAATAAAAAGAACCAGGAGAACATATTGTATGATGATTTTCTCTGAATAAATTAACTATTCTCAGTGGCACAATGATCCAAGATAGTTCTGTAGGACTTATGATGAAAAGTGCTGTCCATCTCCAGAGAAAGAACTGAATGCATATCAAATATACTATTTCTTTACTTTCTTTTATTTTTCTTGTTTTTTGTCTATGCTTGCTTTCACAGAGCGATTTACATGGAAATGTGCTTTGCATGACTACACATATATAACCCATGTCAGATTGCTTGCCTTCTCAGTGGGGGGGAGGGAAAAGAGGGAGAGAATTTGGCACTCAAATTTAAAAAAAAGAATGCAAAAATTGTTTGTAATTGGGAAAAACTGATCTTTTTAAAAAGCAATGATCAACCATGATTCTAGGACACTTATGATGAAAAATGCTACCCACCTTCTAACGGAGTAGTGAAAGACTCAGTATGCAAAATGAGATACTTTTTTGGACATGGAAAATATGAGAATTTGTTTTGCCTTACTATGCACATTTATTATGAGATCTTTTTTAAAATTTTCCAGTAGGAGAAAGTAGAGAGTAGAAAAAATAAATACTTGATAATTGAAAAAAATTCCAAATGAAAAATAATTATCTTGTGAAAAGGGTCTCTCTGCCATTTGAAGTAACCTATTCCACTTCTGGACAGTTATCATTTCTGGTTTTCTTTACACCACCTTTACTTAAAAGCATCCTTCCCCCAATTTACCTTGTATTTACTACTTGTTTTCCTTCAAAACATTTACATTTTACTGATGGGGGTGGAAAATACAGGCAAAGATTATTTTGTTGTTGGTAGTAGTATATCTCTAGTACATAACTCATTGCCTTGAATTTAGTATGTGCTTAATACATGTTGAAGTCTTTCTAGTTCTGCTCAACAGAGATACATGAATTAAGTCTCATCATTTTTCTGTATAATAACCTTTCAGATAGTCGAAGACCACATCACCCTTATGAGTTCTATCAAAATCTTCTCATTTCCAGGGAAATATTCACATGAATCTTCCATGTTTTGTCACTGCTTCCTTACCCTCTATAAAAGCATCTTTCCTGATTCTCTCAGCATCCTCTTATCCCCCTCTTCATGTATTCCAGCAGAGTTCTTGCCTAAATGTAATACGCAACAGCTAATCATGATTATTCCAGATGTATGTAGCCTGCCCTAGGCACAAATTTCATGTGGAATATTTTGTTTTTTGCTTTTCAATAGTTTTATTGAAAGGTCACTTTCTTGACATCAGAACATAATGGTACTTTGTTAGGTTACTTCAGCCAACTGAAGTTTGCATTGATGATTTAGAAAGGAAATTCTTCAATAAATTAGGAGTATCTGAAGAGTGCATCTCTTTACAAACACTTTACAAAATGAAGCATAAGGCATATGAGACATACTGTGATTCTTTGATTTATTTTTAAAGATAAATTTTTTTTTACAACATGAAGTTAAAGGGAAATTTGAGCTAATATGTATTATGGAAGTTAAGCTATATATTATGCTGATTAACTATATGTCTCTTTAGATTTATTAACCTACACCTAGCCTTAAGTGCTCCAACTACCACATAATAAGTCAATTAAATTGCTATTTACTTGAATCTGGATAGACAACTCATTTTAGTATTTTAAAGTTGAATTGTTACAGGAACATTATGACAATAACACATCCCATATGTATTGCTTTCAAATAAAAAGTTTTATACTAATGGTCCAGTTTCATACCAACAATAATCCTCATTTAAAAGTTCCAGAGTATTATTATTAGCATATATTGCTTTAGATGGTCACAGCTGAGGTTTCACATTGGCAGACTATGAGAATTGCTTGTACAGTAGACATCTTTTCCCCCTGTGGGAAGTAAGGAAGTTCTGTTGTCCACATTCCCAGGTGATAAAGGTTGTGACCTAGCATGGACAGGTTAGAGGTCAGAAACTAATACGCAGGTCCAAGGAGCTGTGTGCGGAAGGGCCTATCAGAGAGGAGAACATGGAGTCACATGGCCAGGGGACAGTGTCACGGGAGATCCAAAATCCAGAAAACAGTATAAGAGGCCCCCATCTTCCTGCACGTGATGTAGTCTTCCTGCAGTCTTTCTGTAACCTTATTGGGGGCGGCTATCCATCCATTCAGGGGGAAAGGACATAAAGATTAATAAAAGCTTTCCTGATTTCACAACAGGTATTGTTCTTTATTTAAGGTAAGCTTGTTTCTCACTGTTGGGGGCTTGTTAGACTGACTCCCTTCTAACACCCCTAAGGGTCTTTGTATACCTACCATATCACTTGATCCCTGGGATAATGTTGAATATTATTTAAATTTTATATGTCTATCTATAATTTTACTAAAATTTTATAATCAAATTTAAATGAGAAATGAGTCAAAAATAAATCTTGAGAATTATTCAATTATCTTGTTGCATATGGCTTTAACAAGGTTGCTTACACTACTTCAAAGACTAGTAACCTGGATTATGCTAAAGTGCATCATAACATTTTTCTTGTTCTGGTGTGAACTTGCATTACAATTCAAATAACATCAATGAAAGTCAATTACACCTTGCCATTGTTATTACCTGTGATCAGTATACCAATCCAGATAGATTGGATCAACATTAACTGTCAATTCACAGTATAGTCTCTCATCCTTGTTCTACATTAGGGTTTCACATGTGAGTTTTTGTTTTTACAAACATGCTTCAAAGAGGATTGTAGTTTAGTCCTGAACACATTTCTAACTGCAGCACACATAAATAATTTCCAGCTACAGCGTGTTTTTCCCCTCAAGTCTAAAAACATTAATGCTAACCTACTTGTTATGTTTCAGGCTTCACAGCTTAAATCCATTCTACTATTAGAGCCCGCAGCTCTTATGTGAAATAAATCTTCCAAATAGTTGAATTTCTTCACCATAAGAATCCTATTAAGACCCAGTTTCAGGGACTGTTGGAAGATGAATTTTGTAATACCTATGCTTCAACTGATGTGCAATACACACAATCCACTTCAAGTTCTGAGCATTGGGTTTAGAACATTTGTTTGATGAGTATTCAGTTAGGCACTTTGCTACAAGTTTCTGCCAGAAGGTGAGCTCTCTTTAACTTAACTTGCACTGTTTCTGAAGACATTCTACTCCTTCCATCAATTCTATAAATTTCTGTGCTTAAAACTGTTGTGCAGTTATAGACAATGCCAATGCAAAAGGCTTTGCTTTAAAAAGACCTAATTCTACAGTAGCAGGCTGTAGGCTGAGCTCCTTTCCTTTCTCCTTTCAGATAGTAAATTTACTTGAATAAGTGGATTATAGAGTTGGAGAAACTGAAAGGCAGTAGTAGCTTTGAATTTCCCAAACTCCCCTAATACAATCTTTTCCATTAGCATCAGGTAAGAAACTGTGAATTTGTATTGGCTTATTTATATCAAATCAGTGACTAATGCGACATTTTTTCTTTCTCTGTTGATTTCACAGCCAGATACAAACAACTTAATGCCACATATCCAAGATGTTTGGTCTGTACCTTCATTTTGAATAGAAATCTGTCCATTAAATTCATAGTTAGAAAAAAAAAATTCTGTGTTAAAACCAAGAAGGTCTTTTTACTTCTAAGTCCCTCAATCTTGCAGTCATCCAAAGTCTATAATCATGAGCACTTTCAATTAATCTCAAGTTACAGACCTTTGGCTAATATCTGGACTCCTGTTCCAACAGAGCATTCAGCTGATGCAGCAGTTTCTGAGCTCTGGTTATTACTGGTGCCTCTATCATCTGAGCTCCTTGAAGCAGCTCTTCCTCAGTAAAAAGCCTCTCCCGCTCAGGGTCTATCCTTTCCTCACCCTGACAAATTAGGTCACATGTCCCAGATGATGAAAGAATTACATAGGGGAGAAAGGGCTTGGAGGGGTGGGGGATGATGAAGAGGGTTTCTGGGGCAACCTCATGTAGAATAATTTTGCTTCCTCAAAATATATTGTAAGCTCCCTGAGATTAGGGCCCATTTTTAATAAAAATACTAATGAGTTAGCATTCATATAGTACCTTAAGGTTTTCAAAATGCCTTACAAATATTATCTCATCTTATATTCACTACAATCCTGGGAGGTAGGTGCTGCTGTTATCCCCATTTTGTAGACGAGGAAACACATGGATGATGTCATTTGAAACCCGACTTATCTGCCTCACAAAATCTATTGTAATCCCAAGGAAATAGACTAAGAGAAATAGGACTTTTGGAAAATAATATGGCTAATTAGACAGGATGGGAACCCAGGTCTTCTGAATCTGATTCCAATATTCTTTTCTCTTACATGATATAGATCTAAAAGTGATTTCTTGCAGAGGAAAGGGTCTTTAATTAGAGAAGAAGAAAATAAAACTAAGATCATATAGTGAAAAAGAATAAGACTTAAGTGAAAATGAAAATTATCAGACAAAATAGGAGTATGGTATCTTAACCAAGTATAAAGCCGAATGAAAAGGCTTGGAATACAGAGTGATCTGTTTTCCATGAAAGTTCAGACCTTTTTAAAGGCTAACTTGATATTCAGCTTTAAGTTGAGTATAGAAAATGTTTTTCAGTACTTGATTTTGACAACACAGAAGAAACCTCCATGCTCTATTTAGATCCTCACTGTTGTCTAATTTTTCACTGATGATTGTTTTTTTATGAATGATTTTCTAGTCTTAGTAAGTTTCTAATGAGTTAAACTGAATAAGTACTGATACATTTGAGACTCTGCTACTCAGGGGAGATAAAAATGATAGAGTGAAATATAGTCCTTGACTTTGAGGAGCATACTGGAATATTGTAGATGGTAAGTAAAGCAATACAACAGAATTTGACGAGGGAGAAGCCATGAACAACGTCAGAGTTCAGGAAAGCTTCCCAAATGAGATGGTCACTGAACTGAGCTTTGATAGAAGGAAAGGATTCTAAGATGTATATAAAGGTGAGGACAGAGTACATTCCAGGCATGGGGGATCATTTATTGGGCAACTTTGACACAGTGAAGAACCAAGAAGGGGGAAAAAAGGTTGTTTCATCATTCTAAACTATTGATACAAAATTGATATCCTCATTCAAATTCATCTACTTTGTTTCACTTGTGTCATAGAAGCCTAGATTTAGAGATGGAAGGAACCTTGAAGGTCATCTAGTATACCCTCCCATTTTACAGATGAGGAAAGTGAGACCCTGATATGACTAGGACTGGGATTTGAACCAATGTCCTCTGACTCTAAATCTACCACACTTTACCCTGTAACATATTGCTCCTATATAGATACATGCATTACAATCAAACTATTAAAAAACCTTATTTATCTGATCTTTTCACACTGTTACTTAGCCATGCCATACTCAATTTGCATAGCCATTATTTTCAACATAAGTTTAGGGCTTTTGTTATCCCTTTTGCATCCTGCTTTATTAGAGTCAACACGATTCCCTCATTTGAGAATTTTTTGGATCCTGATTCTGTCATACAATGTTATCTATCAGTTCTAGATCTGTTTCATTGCAGATGTAATCGGCATTGCATCCTTGCCTTATCCAAGTCACTGAGGAAACTGAAAAAAGCATGGTCAAGGACAGAACCCTGTGGCCCTCCCCTACACATCTGCCTCCACATTGGCAATCATCTTTTAATTACTTTATTCATTTCATTAAATATTTCCCAATTACATATCAAAAATTCTAACAATCATTTAAAAAAATCCAAATTCTCTCTCTGTGTCCCTCATCACCCCCTCCTTGAAAAGGCAACCTATGTGATATAGAGTATACATGTGCAAGCATGCCAAACATAATTCCCATATCAGTAGTGTGGCAAAAGAAAAGAAACAAAATTTAAAAAAAGAAAATAAAGTTAAAAAGTTTCATTTTGTGTTTAGAGTTCATCACTTCTCTGAAGATGGATAGCATTTTTCATCATGGGTCTTTTGGAATTGTCTTGATCAGAGTAACAAAGTCTTTCACAGTTGGTCATCTTTACAATGTTGCTTTTACTGCGTGCAATATTCTCCTCGTTTTACTCACTTTCCTTTGCATGAATTCATATAAATCTTCCCAGGTTTTTCTGAAACCATTCTCCTCGTCATTTCTCATAGCACAATAGTATTCTATCAAAATCATACAATAACTTGTTCAGTCATTCCTCAATTGATGGGCATTCCCTAGATTTCAAATTCTTTGGCAGCACAGAAAGAGCAACTTTAAATATTTTTATACAAATAGGTCCTCTCACCTTTTCTTTAATTTCTATGGTATACAGATCTAGTGGTGGTATTGCTTGGTCAAAGGATACGAACACTTTTACAATCCTTTGGGCATAGTTCTAAATTCTTTTCCAGAACGACTGGACCAAATTACAACTCTAACAATGCGTCAGTGTCCCAATTTTTCCACATCTCCTCCAACATTTGTTATTTTTCCTTTTCTGTCATGTTAGTGAATCTGGTAGGTATGAGGCAGTTTCTCAGAGTTGTTTTGCTTTGCATTTCTCTAATCAGCAATGATTTAGAGCATTTTTTTCAGGTAACTTGGTAGCTTTGATTTCTTTTTCTGAAAACTTGACTGTTCATTTCCTTTCACTATTTTCCAACTGGGGAATGACTAATTTTAAAAAATTTGGTTCAATACTCCATATATTTGAGAAATGAAACCTTTATCAGGAAAACTTACTGTAAAAATTTCTCCAGGTTTCCTGTTTTCCTTCTAATTTGGGTTGTGTTAGTTTTGTTTTTACAAATGCTTTTTAATTTTATGTAAACAAAATTATCTATTATTTATTTCCCAAAATTCTCTCTATCTATTTTTGGTCATAAACTCTTTCCTTAGTCAAAGATCTGACAGGTACAGGTAAACTAGGACAGGTGCTTTCCTAATTTACTTAGCCTATCATTCTTTTATGTGTAAATCATTTATCCATTTCACAATATCTTGGTATATGGTGTGAGATTCTGGTCTGTGCCTAGTTTCTTTCTACTTTTCACTAATAATTTGTGTCAAATATTCTTACCACAAAAGTTTAGATCTTTGGGCTTATAAACCACTACGTTACTATGGTCGTTTACTACTGTGTATTGTATATCTAACCTATTCCAATGATCTACCTCGATATTTCTTAGCCATTAATTTTGATAATTATCACTTTGTAATATTTTTTGAAATCTAGGAATGCTAGACTGCCTTCCTTCCCATTTATTTTTCTTTAATTCCTGTGATAATCTTGACCATTTGTTTTTCCAGATGAACTTTGTTACTACTTTTTCTAGCTCTATGAGATAATTTTGTGGTAGTTTGATATGGCCCTGAATAAGTAAATTAACTTAGGTAGTATTGCCATTTTTATTATATTGGCTAAGTCCATATATGAGCAATGAATATTTCTCCAATCATTTAGATCTGTCTTTGTGTGAAAGGTGTTTTAAAATTGTGTTCATACAATTCCTGGCTTTATTTTAGACTTCCTAAGTATTTTATATTGTCTATAGTTATTTTAAATAGATTTTCTCTTTCTATCTCTTGCTGCTGGACTTCATTGGTAATTTATAGAATTGCTGATGATTTATATGGTTTTATTTTATATCCTGTAATTTTTCTTAAGTTGTTAGTTGTTTCAACTAATGTATTAGTTGATTTTCTAGGATTCCCTAAGTATACAATGATATCATCTGCAAAGGGTGACAATTTTGTTTTCTTATTCCCTTTTCTTATTCTGTCCATTTCTTTTTCTTGCCATTGCTATAGCCCAGCATTTCTGCTACAGTACCAAATAATAGTGGTGATAATAGACATCCTTGCTTCACTCCTGTTCTTATTGGGAAGGCTTCAAATTTATCTCCATTACAATGCTTGCTCCTGGTTTTAGATAGATACTACTTATTTTAAGAAAGACTCCATTGATTCCTATACTTTCTGGTATTTTGTTTTGAAGTAGGGATGGGTGTTGTATTTTGTCAACAAAATCTGTGTATAAACATGATTTTTGTTGTTTTTCTTGTTGATATGGTCAGTTATGCTGATAATTTTCCTAATATTGACCTAGCCCTATGTTCTTGGTATAAATCCCACCTGGTCAAAGTGTGTGATTTCTGTGATATTTTAATTTTTTTCATTGATATTCAGTAGGAAAATTGGTCTACAATTTTCTTTCTCTGTTTTTGCTATTCCTGGTTTAGGTGAAAAAGCCACATTGATGTCACAAAAGGAATTTAGTAGGACTTCTTAACCTATTTTTTCCAAATAGTTTATATTGTGTTGGGATTAGTTGTTCCTTAAATGTTTGGTATAATTCGCTTGTGAATCCATCTGCTTCTGGAAATTTTTTCTTAGGGAGGTCATTAATGGCTTACATTTCTTTTTTTTTTAAAGATAGGGTTATTTATGTATTTTACTCCCTCTTTGATCAATCTGGGTAAGTTATTTTTTTGTTAATATTCACTAATTTCACTTAAATTATCACACTTTTTGGCATATAATGGGGCAAAATAGTTCTTAATAACTGCTTTAATTTCATCTTCATTTTTGAATTCAATGCCATCAAAATTTTCATTTCTGATATTGATAATATGGTTTTCTTCTTTTTTCTTTAAATAAAATTAACCAATGGCTTATCCTACTTCCAGTCAATGTTTTCTTTTCTTTAAATTTTATTAATCTCTTGTTTGTTCAGGATTTTGCTTTTGGTGTTTAAGGATTTTAGAATTGTTATTTCTCTAGTTTTTTTTTTTTAGTTGCATGCCTGATTCATTCATCAGCTCTTTCTCCCTTTTATTGATTTATACCTCTCTCTATGTATCTACATAGATATATCTATCTATCTTTATCTATCTGTCTGTCTATCTATCTATCATCTATCTATCTATCTATCTATCTATCTATCTATCTATCTATCTATCTATCTATCTATCTATCTATCTATCATCTATCTACTTCTCCTAAGTACTGCTTTGGCTGTATCTCACAAATTTTGGAATGTTGTCTCATTGTTGTCATTCTCTTTTATGAAATTGTTGAGTGTTTCTATATTTTGTTCTTTGACCCACACTTTCTTTAGAATTAAGTTATTCAGTTTTCATTAACTTTTAGTCTATATTTCCATGGCCTTTTATTAAATGCAATTTTTATTGCATGATGGTCTGAAAAGGAATAGCCTCTCCTCAATGTCACAGATGTCTTCTCTTTCTGACCTCCTCTGTTATCTTGGACTGGAACAATGTCTCACTCTGACTTTTTGTTGGCTCTGTCACTCTAGAATTGAATTTGAGGCATTATTTTAAAATTGTTTGGAGGGGAATATTAAGAAAACTCAGATGAGTGCTCTCTCTACTCTGCCATCTTAGTTCTGGCCTACATTGAGTCTTTAATCATAACCCTGGGGCTTCTTGTTTAAACAAATCTGAACTAACCTAACATACAGGGAAGAAAAAGAAAGATGGACAGCTTTGAAAATAATGAGTAGTATTTATTATGTAAGTTTTCTTGAAATGGAAATTTATTGCTTTATACTGAATCTCTTATGTTCTGCTGTGTACATGGCAATGATTTTCTTTTCTTTTCTTATTTTGTATTTCAGTTTAAAATAAAATTTGTATTTAAATTTAAGATTAAAATAAATTTAAAAACTTAAAAGAGAAATTAAGTTGGTCTAATTGACTCACCTTGGAAACTCAAGTTTGTCTCATAGTAATTATCCTTTTAAAAAAAAGAGTAGGTATAACATACTGTAGAATTTTTTCATTAAAGATAGTTAAAAATGAAAGAAATATTTTCCTTAAAGAAATTGATTTGAATCATAAATAAGCTGACTATTTTTAGAGGAAATTGAACTAACATTTTGTTTTTTTTTCTCCTATTTAAATTCTTCCCTTCTTTCAAGATCTATATTATTGAAGTCCTATATAGTCCATGAAGTTTTCCTTTACTATGAAAGCCCACAATTATTTTTCTACCTCTGCACTATCTGTGTCATTCATCAGATATAAGGTTTCGTCTTGTTAATTTACTGTATATGGATATCTTACCCATTCAATTAATTCGAAGGGCAGAGACCATGTCTTCTACTTCTTTATTGCTCTTCTGTATGATAGTTGCTTAGAAAATACTGCTGTTTGATTTGAAAAAATGAGAATGTTATTTTATTTAATTCTGTTGCCAGATCTGATTTTTCTTAATTCTTATTCTTTTTGACTTCTCTGTAGCATTCAACCTTGTTGACTACTCTCTGCTTTCTGGGTTTTCATAATAGCATTTTGTCCTTGTCGTTCTCCTACTTTTAAATTGTTCCTTCTCAGTATTCTTTGATGGATCACCTCCATATCCCACCCCCTTATTATGAGTGTACAGCAGGACTCTATCCAGGACCTTCTTTTTTTTTCTCTCTTTGTATTCTCTCAGTGGAGCTAGGGGGCATCTAGGGGCAGTCATGTGGTGCAGTGGATAGAGTGTCAGGCCTGGAGCAAGGAGAATTTATATTCCCAAGTTCAAATCAGACCTCAGACAATTATTGTGTTTGCCCTTTATTTTTGAAGAGGGCCATGGCATTAGCAAATGATGACAAGACTTGCAACTGGCTTTGCTTTGAGTGAATGAAGGCTGTGCAAGGTCACCAACCTCACTTTCTCCTTTAAACCATCTGGATCTAGCGACAAGATATTCATTGGGATGACTGGAGATGGCCCAGGATGCAATGAGAGACCCTGCTCCTTTTAGGCTAAGGCCTTTTTAGGTACTCATGCAGAGTGAAGAGACCTCTTTAATAAGTAGTCAAGGGATGGCCCCTTTAATCAGAAAAAAAAAAAAAACAAAATCAAGGCAGGAGGGCAAGGCCCTCAGAGTGGCTGTTCCAAAGAGAAACAGTTACCAATGACATTCACTTTAAGCCAGGAAAGTTCAAAAAAAAGTCATTAAGTGGAGTTTGAGCAGGGACCTGGTGGTCTAATCTATGAGCTTCAGAGTGAAATGGGTTTAAGGCAGAAAGAAGAAAGAAAAGAAGACGAGAGAGAGAGAGAAAGAAGTCTAGAAAGAAAGAAATCTAGAAAGGAATCTAGAAATCTAGAGAGAAAGAAAGATTCTAGAAAGAAATCTGGAAAGAAACTTAGAAGGAGACCTAGAAAGAAATCTAGAAAGAGATCTAGAAAGCTATGAAGAGATCTAGAAAGAAATCTAGCAAGAGATCTAAAAATCTAGCAAGAGATCTAGAAAGAAATCTAGAAAGAGATCAAGAAATCTAGCAAGAAATGTAGAAAGAGATCTAAAATATATAGAAAGAAACCTAGAAAGAGATCTAGAAATCTAGATAGAGATCAAAAGAGAAATCTAAAAAGAAACCTAGAAAGATGCCTAGAAAAAGAGTAAGAAAGGGATGTAGACATTTTGAAAGAAATCTAGAAAGATATCTAGAGAGAGATTTAGAAATGAATCTAGAAAGATGTCTAGAAAGAGATCTGGAAAGAATTCTAGAAAGACATCTAGAAAGAGGTGTAGAGAGAGATCTAGAAATCTTGAAAGAGAGAAATCTGGAGATCTAGAAAGAAGGAAAGAAGATATGTGTGTGTGTGTGTGTGTGTCTGTCTGTCTGTCTATCTATCTATCTATCTTCCTTCTATCTATCTATCATCCTGATGAATATCAGTCCACTGGACCCAGATGGCTCAAGAGAAGAAAGTGAGGTTGGTGACCTTACACAGCTCTCCTTCACTCAAATCAAAGTCAACTGCAAGTTATGTCATCATTTTGACGTAATGGTCCTCTTCAAAAACAAAGGACAAATGCAACCTGTGAGTAAGTAACGGCACCTCTCCTCCTCATCCTTCTCCTCTCCTATCTTCTCATGCTCAACCCAGGGGAAGGTACACTCCATGCCCAAAAGCTGCCTTTTTTCTTCTAGATTTTCTGGCTATATTTCTTGCTCAGAGATTAAACCTTAAACTTGATTCACTCTGGAGCTCATAGACTGGACAACAAGTGCCCACTAACCTAGCACAGAATGAGTGTAATTACTAAATAGTAATTGTTTCTTTTCTACCAAGGACCCCTGAGGGTCTTCCCCTCCCAATTTTTTTTTTTTATTAAAGGGGCCATCCCTTGAGTAACTACTTAAAGAAGCCTATTTACTGAATGGGTGTATTTCACTCAAAGTGAGAATGTGATAAGACATTAGCTGAAGGGGTTAGAGTCTCACATTGCATCCTGGGTCATCTCCAGTCATCTTGATGAATGTCAGGCCACTGGACTCAGATGGCTCAGGAGAAGAAAGTGAGGCTGGTGACCTTGCACAGCCTTCCCTCACTCATATCAAAGTCAACTGCACGTCATGTCATCATCTTGATGTCATGGTCCTCTTAGAAAACCAAGGACAAACACAACAACAACAACCGTGTGACCCTGGGCAAGTTACCTAACACTGTTTGCCTCCAGTTCCTCACCTGTAAAATGAGCCAGAGAAGGAAATGGCAAACCAGTCCAGTATCTTTGCCATGAAAACCCAAATGGGGTCATGAAGAGTTGGACATAATTGGAAATGATAAAACAACAATAAAAGGTATTTAATAAATACTTGTTATAAACATAATAACTAATTTTCAATCTAGAGTATTTCCATATAGAAAGTTCTCTACACTGACAAAATCATAGTTCTTGAGCATCCCCTCATATAAAAATTTTTTTGCAGGGTTTCAGAAATTCTGAGTGATCGTTACCATACCTAGACTCATCCTCTGACTGGTCTATCTAATCATATAGTATAGAGGAAAGTTAAACTAAATGAATTAAAGTAACTTTAGATTTAATTCTGGAAAAACATACAGTTGTAACATTTCCCTTGATGTTTGGCAAAACCAAAACAAAACAAGACTCCTTTCTTTTCTAAATGACATGAGTCAACTTATTCTTTAAAAACAAAACAAAAACGAAACCAGCAACAGAACAATAAATAGACTTAAAGACTTACTATTTATTTTGACTAGACATGTGCTAATTAGGTAAACCTCAACAAGAATAAAGCTTTCTTTCCCAGCTAATGTTTGTCATAGGCATTGGGTGTGGGGTGGTTAGGGAGGTGGTTAGTAACTTATGAGGACATATTAAATTGGCTAAATGACGTACCAAAAGTTCCTGTTAGCTGTTTAGCCCAAGGGACTAAAGTGAAATGGATAACTGACACCATGGACAGTTCTACTGGTCAGTTAAGGTTTAGAGAATTGATTTAGTAGGATTTTTGCCAACTTAATTAATCCTTGCATTAATCTGAAGGGTACTGCAGAGGCCTAGAACTTTCAGGAATGTGTAATGTTGATCATCTATGTTTCTCTCTCATGTGGACAAAATATAAACCTGTAGAAATTTACTCTAATACTAGGGTTGTCAGGGTATATGGGATTTGGGGGGTTTGTTTTTAGGTAATTACATTTCAAATTGCATAATGTTATCAATTATATTCATTGTTTCAAAGACCATTTGACTGGTGATCAGAGGTGATTCTGTTAATATTATAATTATTCCTAATGGAAGCCTTGATCGTTCAGTGAAAAAAACCCTTTCAGAGGCCCTGGTGATAGAAAAAGACCAGTAAAGTTATCACTTGAAAGATTTTTTAAAAATTCAGTAAATAGTTTTTGCTACTGTGCTCTCTCTCTCTCTCTCTCTCTCTGTATATATATATATGTATATATATATACATATATATATATATAAAATATTCAACTGATCTTGGGATATCATGAATCACAGTTGTTAAGAAACAATGCCTCAGATAATCAAATGACAGGAAGATAGTCTAATAGACTATATACTTTCAAGAAAAGAATAGAAACTAAAGATTTAGAAACCTTTTATTAAATACTCTTCTTACCAAAAAGTAATTGAAATTGGTTTAGAAGATGCGTATTTTTGATGAATAGAAACCATTACTCCTTGCCAATACCCTCTAGAGAGATAGCTCTGTCTGTAAAGAAATATAGTAATAACTGCAAAAGGATATTAATCTAAGTGGAGATACATTTCATCATATACTAAAATGATTTTCTGATAACCAGCAGTGACAGTACTTAAAAAAAAAATTAGGTACATTTAACCACATTGCACTGATGTTACTGCATTAGTCCTATGCATTTGGAAATAGGTATTTAAGAGAAGTTGTGTGGCATGGTCTGTAGGAAGTTACCCTTGGAGTAATGAGGACCTGGGTTTCAAATCCCTTCTGACATACACTAGCTCTGTAACCTTGGGCAGTGCACTTAATTTCTCAATGCCTATAGACTAATATTTAAGAGTATAAAATGTACAATAAATGTGGATAGTATTGGTAAAGAGAGAGTCCTTACTGGGACCTTCTTAACCCAAGTAAATCATAGATCCAAATTTCCCCCCTCTCCCCCCGCCAATGAAATACAATTTCCATTTTATAAATGACAAATGAAACAAAGCAGAGTTCCTCCTGGTAAGAAACTGAGCAGAGTTGGGTGGTTTTAAAAATGTTGGCATTACCCCCAGCACCAGACAACAGCCTGGCAAGAAGCAAAGGTTTTGATCAATTTAAGTGATGCTTGTTATATTACAAGGTTTTCTTTTCTTTTTTTTTTTTATAAGTCATATAACAGATCGGTATTTGAAGAACACATTCTCCCCCTCCTCACCCCTTCCTAGAAGATAACCTTGGGCACGATGTTTCCCATATGTAAGGATATGATGAGAAGAATTCATATTTCAAGCTTATGCCCTCTGACTTAAGAGATATTTCAATTCCTTGTAACCACTAGTAACTAAAACCTGTTGCTTACAATGAAAATAAGAGGAGAAGGTATGCTCTAAATCTGCTTGGTTTTAATTTCTTTTCACCCATTTAACGCCAAGTAGTATCATCTTAAGGTTTTTAATAGATCCTTGTTAACTGACCTGTGCTATGTGCTGTAATGGTATGAATGTGTGAAATTTCTAGATAGAATCATGATACTTCAAAAAATAATCCAAGCAAGGGTCTGAATGTGAAAAATGAAGATTTGATTAACTCCCTTATCAGGAATCTATCAAGAATAACTCTTCAGTGTCATTTCCAGGGTTGCTATTTTCACCCACTGCTCTGATCTCCCTTTTTAATCTTTATACTGACTTCTTGTCACATAAAGGAACAGGACAAAAAATTCCCCAGCTTCTGTTTGAAAAGCTGTTGTAATTGGTCTCACTGTTATTTTTTTATTTTCAACTTTGCCACTTATTCAAAGTGAATTTATTTAATATTCCCTTCTTCATCTGATTGTCTGATTTCTACTGAACTGGAACAGCTCGTTGACACAATGGATAGAGTGCTAGACTTAGAATCAGAAAGACCTGAGTTCAAATCTAACCTCAGATATTTACTAGTTGTGTGTCCCTGGACAAATCAGTTATTTTGTTTCCTCCTTCCCTCCCTCCCTTGTCTCTTTCCATTTGGCCTTTCTCCCTCCTGGTATCATTTTCTCTTTGCCTGCCTTCCTGCTTATGATTGATCTTCCTGTAGGTTGATTACTTCCAGTATTCCTATTTACCACTAACTTTTCTTCAATAGACCTTACCTTTTCTAAAACATTTTTAGTTGTTATTTGTCACATTCGCATTTGGGGTTTTCTTTCGCCATTTCTTTGTCCAGTTCATTTTACAGAAGAGGAAACTAAGGCAAACAGGGTGAATGCAGTGACTTGTCCAGGGTCACCCAGCTAATAAATATCTGAGGCTAGAATTTGAACTCAGGTCCTCCTGACTTCAGGGTTAGTGCTCCATGCACTGCCCACGTAAAAACATATCTCCCTTCTTCACTTGCTACCTCATGAAATGTACTTAACTGCTTTTTTATGTTTTGCTTTCCAAAAGAATAAATATTTACTTGGATGTTTGATAAATACACACATACACATCTTAGTACATTTATATACATTCAGTGTTTGCCCATTTTTCTTTGGCTATAAAATGCTTACCTATAATAATCATGTCTGTTTCAGATGGAAAATGTTTAGAAGCTACTAATTAAAGGTTTTTATTTTCTATCAAGATTGTCTGCTATAATTCCCACATGGATCTCATAAATGTTGTGGATCATAAAGGATTAAAGTGAATTTCAAGAGCATACTCAACACACTTGAAATAATACGACAACATGGCTTCAGCTAATTACTGACAACTTCAGTCACTAAGGGAAACAGAAAATAGTATTCCCCTAAAATTTTAAGATCACTTTTTATATGAAATGTCTTCTAGTTGTATTTCCCCCATCTTCTGGTTAATTTTTTTGAACCCAAGTATAGAATTTTATTTACCTTCATTAAATTTGATCTTACTAGATATGGCTTATAGTTCTAATTATTGAGTTCCTTTTGGATCCTGTCATTCAGAGATGTCAACATACTGGACCCAACCAATGAGAGTTCATTGTAAAATTTTCTATGTGAATATTTATACTTTGGAAATCACATTACTTATCAGGGCTTGATTTATTTGTTTTGTTGATTGTCTAGACTTAAGAAAGTGAGAAAATGTTAACAACAGCTTAAAATTGTGACATGCTTTTTTTTTTGGAGGGCTGGTTGTTAAACATTCACTAGCACTCTTCCCCCCCATTCCCCATCTGTTATCCAACATTTTAGATATGCTTCCCAGGTTTGTGTCCTCTGCAGATTTCATCAGCATACTTTCCTTGCTTTCATCCAACTCACTAAAATATTCTTAACAGAGTAAGGCCAAGGACAAAGCTTTGTGACAGTTCCCTTCAGGCTGACTTGGATTCATTATTCACTAAACTTTGGCTCTAGAAATTAAATTGGTTCTAAATGTCCCTAATGATGTTCTCCTTTATTCCACATCTCATCTTGTCTATAAAGATATTTAGAGAAACTTTGTGAAATGGTTGACTTAAATTCAAGAATACTCTTTGCATAGCACATCCCCAATCTTCCAGTCTAAAAAGCCCATCAAAAGAAGAAATGAGTCTAGTTTGTATGATACTCTAGATAAACCCATGTTAGCTCATAGTGATTACATTTTACCTTTTTAAGTGATCATGGATCATCCTTGGGTTAAATGGCTAGCATTAAAGTAGAGGCCCTGGGGCCTGGAATGTACCTACGATTTCTTTGAAGTATGAGGAGTTTGGCCCAATCAGAGCAAAAGCTTATATAAGTATTAATGGGAGATAACTAGAATTTTTTAATAGATTTGTTGAATTCATAACATACTTAGGGAAGGGTTTAACAAGTATAGATTGGGTTATCATCTGAAATGATTTCTCCAACTGGATATGCCAATCATCCAAGAGAGAGATGCTCGAGAATGCCTCCAATTTATGGTTAAAAAGATAGCCATATGAAATGCATGATTGAAATGAATGAAGACAGCTAGTGCCAAAATATGTGCGTTTTCTCTAATTGGTGACTCTTTAGAGAGATTTTATTCAACACATATAAACACACACACACACACACACACACAAACTAAGTATGCACACACAGCAAACAACTGGTATTTCTTGGCTGACTGCCATGTCCTATCTAGAAAAATA
The DNA here is from genome assembly GCF_028372415.1 of Notamacropus eugenii. Classification (NCBI taxonomy): domain Eukaryota; kingdom Metazoa; phylum Chordata; class Mammalia; order Diprotodontia; family Macropodidae; genus Notamacropus; species Notamacropus eugenii. Next base: position 105,110,335 of record NC_092872.1, on the reverse strand, counting down.
ACTGACTCTAATAAACAATTTGCTTCTCTGTATATATATTTAATTTTTTGGTGTTAAATACATCCAGATAGCCAGGCTACATTAATTTTCCTGTTTCTTAGAGGATGTGTGTATTCTGTAGTAAAGAAAAAAATTAATATAGGTTAACATCTTAATTAAAATGCCTCTTTCTCCTTAAGCTGGAATTTAGTGATCTGAGTTTGATACAATGTAGAGTGTTGTCAACTGCTGGATAGCCCAAGGCTACCTTTAGAGTGTTTATCTTTCAGGCCAATGTATCACAACCTCTTTATCAAGGTAAACTTCACTGGGTAGTTGATGTAGTCAAAAAGACTCTCTAAAACCTTAAGGTAAAGTAGTAGTTTTCAGAGTTTCAACTATGAAAAAATTGTTCCTTCCTATTCTGTGTTGATTAGTATTCTACAAACTGTATAGGAGATGGGGTAGCATGAGTTAGTGGGAGGAAAAAACCCAAACAAACATGGATCTGGATTCAGAAGATATGGGTTCGAATTTTGACTATCATTTTCTGTAGTGTGACAAGTCACCTCACCTTTCTATGACTCAGTTTCCTAAATTGTAAAATAAAGAGTTTGGACTAGATGGCCTTGAAAGTTCTTTCTAGATCTAAATCAATGAATTTATGATTAATTTCTGTTACCCCAACTACATCATGAAGTATCTGTCTTCTTCCTTTTTTGATGCTAGCTGCAGACACTAATTACTATGCAGGCTTACTTGATATTATGGAGATGCTGGATGATCCTGTGCCAATGTCTCCCATGTGACTCTGTGCTCTATGAGGAAAGCAGAATTGCAGTAACTCAAAAGAAATGTGAGATGTGAAAATTTAAAGATGGCTCCCTCCCAAATGGACATATGGACTATTTGTGCCTGACCTGTAGTGGAGCTTTCTGAGCTCTTTTTGGGATGATCAGCCGCAGCCAGACACACCCTACGTTGGCCCGAACATTGGGATATCTTTTTGGTCTTCTTTTGAGCAGGAAGGAGACACAACAACAGCATATTATGGAAATGATGATGGTTTCTTAAAGACTATGCCAGTAGAGTGCAGGATTTTAAAGGTCCTCAAGTAGCTAGTGACTTCCCTCTCAAACAATCTTGCACTTAACGACTTTATATTTATTCCTTCTATTTCTCTCACTCTTTCTCACTTCTCCTTCCCCCTCTTTTCACTCACCTTCTCTTTCTTTCTCCTCTTCTACTCCTTCTGCCTTTCCCTTTTCTTCTTCCTCCCTTCCCCACGGCACTCCCCCACCTCTGTCTCTATATCTCTCTCTATTACTATCTACTCTTCCTCATTAGAATGTAAATTCCTTATGAGTAGGGATTGTTTTAATTTATTGAGCTTGTATTCCCAGCACTCAGTAGAGTGCCCAACGCATAGTAGGTGTTAAATATGTATTTGCTGATATATTGATTGATCTAGATAAGGACTATGGAGACACTCTAAGTGCACCATAGGATGACCAAAGATCTACAGCTGGAAAGGGATATTAGAGGACATCTAATTGAATCCCCTCCCAGTGCACTTTCCCTCTCCCAGGCCCAAGTTGATGAAAGGATTTACCTAAGCTAAGGTGACATAACTAATATGTATAGGAGATTGGATTTGATCTGAGTCTTAGGACTCTAAGTTTGCTCTCTTTTCCAAGGCAACATATTATTTTTTATCTTAGATCAAATCATCTTTCTCTGCTTAAATATCTGGTTGTCCTATTCACTGTGCATACAGGAAAAGGATAGTTGAATATAGAGTGACCATGTGTAGTAAAGGTGAACAGTTTAGTGTGAGATACACAAATTCTCCCCCCCACCTCCCCACTTTATATTTTGAAGTTATGATATGTAGTATGACCAAATAAAGACCTATATTTAATTTCATACTACTTTGATCCAATAATCAATGATATCTAAACAGATATGATAACAGAAGCCTTTGAAAGTTTGGATAAAATGTATTTCCTTCTAACATCTCATAACACTTTAGACTTCTTTTATGTACTTTTATTTAATATACATATATTTATATTTTATGCATTTTTATATTTTGTTCATCCCTGTCTTAATCTCCTACTACTAATCAACCTACTACAAGGTTGTAAGATTCTAGAGAGAAGTTTATATTTATCTGTGTTTTTCTCTAGCTTCCTAATAGGGCATCTTACTTAGTAAGTATTGGACAGTTTTTTTTTTCTTTGAACTGTATTCATTTTCTTGGTTTAATATTCATCAGAATTTTGTTTTGTGGATTTAAAAAATGGAGTCTACCTGCATCTTGTTGGGATACTAACCAGCCTAAGTAAGTCCTAGATTTGAAATATTGGGAATTTTAAAGGATTTATGTGACCAAAGGTGAAAACTTGTTTAAGAGTTTTGTGATTTAGTGATCTGGACCATAGACAGAGGAAATTGACAAGGCTGGTGATTGGACTCAAAACAACACCATACAAGGATTGATTGAGTTGAATGGGGAGGGGGTGTCTTTAAAGAAGAAGACTTAGGAAAGATAAGATACATGCTAGCTATCTTCACCTATCTGAAGGACTGTCATGTATACATTCGAGTTTAGATTTTTTTGGTTTTGTTTGACCCTAGAGGACTTGGAAGATTAAATAGAAGTTCATGTGGTGGAGCAAGATGAAGAATTTTTACTTGATGTAAGGAAAAACTTATCAACAATTTGAGCTTTTCCAAAATGGAAATGGACTACCCTTAGATAGTGGCAAGTTCCATAACATTAGACATATTCAACAGAGGTTCGGTGACAATTTAGTGGGGATGTTATATAGCCAGGATTTCTGTTCAATTATAGGTTGTACCAAATGACCTCTGAATTATCTTCTAATGTTGAGAACCTGAGTGATTCAGGTTAAGTCTAAACATTCACTGAGAATTTGTTCCTTCTATAATTGTCCATTTATATGAATGTTACCTTTTATTTTTTAGTTGCTTATGTGTTTTCATTAACTTGACAAAATTATTGACTTCCATTCTCCCTCCCCTTACCAATAAAGTGAGCTCTAATGAGTAGAATAAGAATGTCTAATAAGTTATTCTTCATTCAAGACACACACTAGTTTAAAATATTTTCTACCTAAAAGGAATCTTTTCAGAAAGAATGTACTGCTTAAATGTGTGGATAAGAATGCTCTATGCTGGTTTAATAGTTTAAAAATCTGACCCTTTCTTCTTCTATTAAAGCCCCTCTTTTGTCTGTGTCTTAGCCCAGAATGAGATGCCATTTATTCAGGCAAAGCTTTTCACTTAGAGAAGTTCCTTAAATTTGTCATTTTGATTTGTCTGAGAAAACAGTAGGACCAGTTTTAACCTTGGTGCCAGGCTGCAGATAGGTTATTTCTCAAACTCTTAGACTGGCCTCTCCTGGGAAGTTCAAGGTAACTTAGAGAAAATGAAGAGAGGAATTTATTTTCGTTTTTTATTTATTGGAACTGTATTTTTCTCCCCAGAATCAGAACACCCTCATTTGGCAGGTATAGGTGGAGCCATAGCAGATTTTAATAGGCAAATAAAATATTTCTCTGGGCAATAATTGATTTTCCAAGGCTGAAATAAGTAAATAAAAATATCACAGATTGATTTCTAGTCCAGCAGATGATGCTTTAAGCACTGCTGATGTGGATTCTTAAGGCTACTTGGACATGATAACTGTTTAATATCTCCCTATTTACTATATTTTTCCTCATACCCTATAAAAACCCCAGGTCTTTCTTTTCATTACAGAAATCTTCACTTAATCATACCACTCCCTCAAAATAGTGTTCTATAACCTTTCTTTCATAGCCCAAAGCCTAGAGAAGTCTATCTTTCATAACTTGTTTTCTCTCCTCTCACTTCTAAAACCTTTGCAATTTGGCTTCCAATCATTCAACTTAAAAGCTCTTAAAGTTTACCAATTTTTAAGTTGCCAAATCTAAGTGCCTTTTCTCAATTCTTGCTTTTATTGACCTCTCTGAAGCATGTGACACTATTTACCACCCTCAATTCTTGGTGCTTTCTCCTCTGTGTTTCTCTGATATCTCTCTTGATTTACTTACTTTTTGGACCACTCCTCAGTCTCCTATATATTATATATTCCCAAGATATTTTCCTGGGTATACTTTTCTTCATTTTTTTTCATATTAATATATATAATTTATTATATTATGTATTAAGGTATAATATATAATATATATATTTATTCTCTCTTGATGATCTTATCTGCTCTCAGAGGTTTAATTCTCATCTTTGTGCAGATGTCTCCCAGATTTGTATATCCAGCCCTACCTTTCTGACCTTTAGTATCATATCTCCAACCATCTGTTGGATATTTTGAACTGGATATCCCATAGGCATCTCAAACCCAGCATTTCCAAAGTAGAACTCATTTCCCCCCTTCCCTCCACCCCTTTTCAGTTAAAGGCACCATTACACTTCTAGTCACTCATATTCACAATCTCACATACATCTTTAATCCATCAATATTGAAAGGATATATGGTCTCAGAAGCCAAATCTTGCCATTTTTACTTCTTTAGCATATCTTGCATCAGTCTCCTGTTTACTCGTGCAACCACTACCCTAGTTCAATCCCTTCTCAACTTTCATCTAGACTATGGCAATAACCTATTTGATCTCCCTGTTTCAAGTATCTTTGCCCTTCAGTCTCTCATCTGCATAGCTGCCAAAGTGATATCCTTAAAGTTCAATAGACCTATTCAACAAACTTCAGCGACTTCCTCTTACTATATGTCTAGGTTCAAGTACAGACTCCTTGGCATTTAAAGCCCTTGACAACCAGGCTTTAAGCTACCTTCCCAACCTTATTAACCCTCTACACGCTTATTTTAGTCCATCAAAATTGGCTTTCTTATTGTTACTGATATACAACAATTCATTGCCCAACTCCATAATGTTACTTAGTCCCTTCCCACATGCCTGGAATCCATTGCTTACTCTCTTTTGCCTCTTAGAAGCCTATAGCTCAGACGCTATATTCTACATGAGCCCTTTTCTCCCATCACGGAACTAATGTCTTTATCCTGACCAATTAATTACCTGGCATAAAGTAGACTCTTAATAAATATTTGTTGGTTTGATTGGTGTTTATCCCATATTTTATAAGCACTTAGAAATACAGTAGATGGTTTATATCTTTAGTGCCTATTCATTCATATACCTAGCCATTTTGTTGTAGAGTTAATATTGCTTTTCGACTGCCACCAGATCTGAACACTGGCTTAAATAATTAGTTCTTCCCCATGCCCTAAACCATTCTGCTTTTCAGGGAGAGATAAATATTTTATTAATGAAATTCATACCTACCTTAAAAATAATTTTTAATAACCCTTCTATTCCTCTTTCATTGTTTTGTTCTTTTGATGATTATACTTGTAAAGAAGGGTAAGAATGGGAATGAGAACCAGAATGGAAAGAAGGAAATGTCATCATGATTGGGTCTTTATATAATTCATCAGCTCTTCCTTTGATTGTCTGGATAAACTAGCAGAGTGTTGGCTTCAACTCCCTTTTTTAACAATGCTCATATATTAAATGAGAAATCCCATAGCCACAATATCCCTGTATTTCAGTAAAGGAGAGGACACAAAACCATATCATGTAATGATTGGTTGAATTAACCTGGAATGCCTAGCCTTAAGATTTAGGGGGAGGTATGATACACATCCTGGAGTGTCTGAAGTATTTGAACTCTGAGGCTCCCCAGAAGGGAGTGATAGGTGAAAGCTGCAGAGGGAAAAGCAGAACATTTTATTAAAGGAAACCTTCCTAACTAATAGAGTTGCCTCAAAATGAAATGGAACTGTGACAGGAGGTAGGGGGTTTCTGATCTCTACAGATATTCAGATGGAAACCGCACAGTACAAAGGAATGTTCCACATAGCTGTGGATTGGATTATCTGATCTTGAATGCCTCATTCAGACTTTGAGGTTCTGATTCTCTGCCTATATATGTGCTACATCATTTATAAATGTTGTTTATATTAAAGAGAAAAATAATGAACTTAGGCACTATTTTTTGCTTCCCAGGGGAGGATAATATTCCATGAGATTACTTTGAGGAGGAAAGGATGGACTGTCACATATATAGAGTTTCTTCCAAATATTTCAGCTTTGGTTCTCCATGTATTTGTCTCTAGATGATAATCTGTACTAGGATTTAGGGTTCATGCTCTTCTAAATTGCTTTGTAGTCTTTTCTCCCAATAAGTTCTTGAAGAAACAACTTTGTTACTAGTTGTTTTTCAGAAATAAGTTATCTAGTAGTTGATTCCCTTTAGAAAAATATTGAAAAGACAAATGTAGAAATATAATTCTACTTCTTCATATTCTGGAGATCGTTCCCTAGGTTTAGTAAAGGAACTTCCATAATCTGAATAGGACTTTTCTTCTTCCCTCTTAATCTATTGAGGGAAGAGTTTGCTTTCATTCCCCAAATGAGTTTAAATGTTTCTGTTGCTTTTGAGTTTTCTCAGGACGGTCCCCATCTTGGAAATCTGTGATAGTATTTCCCAGAAAGAACTGGCACTCAGAATCTATGATTTTTTTTTTACTTTTAAAGTGTTTGTCAATTGAATAGTGAATACTTCCTAAGTTGTTGTCATAAAAAAAGACAGTAGACAAAGGGGAGGGATGAACTTTTCTACATGGAATATATATGACTTGATAATAAAACCAAAGTAGATGTTTATTTCATTGAACTATTTTCCCCAAACTGGAAATAATCTGTATACTTAATGAAAAGAGGAGTGACTGAGTAAATTATATTAATGTAATAGACTATATAGAATATTGTTGCATTTTAGAAGTTCCAAATATCAAAACTGCAAAGATATATGGAAAGACTTTTATGGAATGATAAAAAGTAAAGAAAGTATATTTTGAAGAAGAAAATATACATTGCTTCAATACTAAATAAGAATAGTGTCAATGAAACTTTACATGTCCTGACAAAAGACATCAGAAAGAAACACATTCATAAAGTTGTAATTTTGTTAATATTGATTTTTTATTTTACTAAAAGTGGAAGTTTGAGTTTAATGTTTTGCTTGTGATTTGATTCTTGGTTGTCCATATCTCTTCAGTTTATTAAGTTCTTAATAACAGCTACATAATAAAAAACAACCAAAATCCCCACAAAAATAATTTGTTTACTCAAGAATTATGAACTAATTTTCATAGTTTTAAAGGTCAACTGAGATGTTCTCAAAGAAAATTATTCTACATAGAGTGTCTAGTGCACAGCTTTTGTTATTTGGAAGGCATTGTTAAATTTTGGTACAGTATGCCAAGGGTTTTCCTGGCACTGCTTGAAAGCCCTCATTGTGCCAAAGGCAAGAGGAATCATAACTGAGTTATCAGTGGTATTTGGGAACACTGAGGAATACAAGACTAGTGACTGGCAGTCTCCATGGTAACAATGGAATTTCTGGTGTAGGAAGATGGGGAGTTACACCATTATATGCACCAGAGATTGGTCTCCATGACTACAGCAGTGTGAGTAGGGAAATGTATGCTCATGAGACTTTTTTTTTTTTTTTAAGATTGTATTAACCCAACCTTTATTACTGCTTTTAAAATCAGATCAGGATGAACTCAGAGAGGTTGGTTAATCTTCTGCCTTATGGCTGTCACCCTCTATTGCGACTACTAACCTTGTTCATTTATTTTTTTTTATTTTTTTATTATTATTTTTTAATGTTTAACAATCACTGCCATACAACTGAGATTTTATCCCCCCCACACCTACCCCCCACTACCCCCCTCCCTCCCCACGACTGCATACAATTCTGTATAGGTTCTACATATACTTTCCTATTGAGTATATTTTCACTATAGTCATGCTACGTAGTCAGACTAAAATAAATGAAAGAAATCATATAACAAATCAAAACATGATACACAAACACATACACATACACAAACATGATCTGCTACATTTTGTGAATGACTTCCATATTTCTTTCCATGAGATTTACTTTTGAAAGCCTATTGGGTCATTTAAAAAAATGACTCTGCTGAATCAAACATTTCGATTGCTTCTTGTGGTTTTTCATGCTGTATCTTGGTGAGGAAGTTACATTTTCTCAAACTGCATTAAAAACAAACTATAAGCAACCTGAATGTATTTCATAAGTTGGCATTCAGTGATAAATAGCAGCTCTTTTTGCAACTTCAGGGGGATAATATAGTCTTCTGTTCTGAAATAAAACATTTAATTACTTTGTAAATTAAAATGTTTTTTTTTCCATAAGCCCAGCCTCTGTGTGGAGAAAGGTAAAGAAAATGAAAGAATAAGCTCCCTATGGCTCCTAAATATAAAAATTATCAGAAAATACTGATTTCTTAATGCTTCTTCTTATTGAAAAGAAACATAAGATTCTTTACAGCAGTCATGGCATAGAAGTAAACCCAAAGTCAATTGATTCAAATTCTTGAAGGGTTCAATTTTGAAACAATTTTCTGGTGAATCATATTTGATATTATTGATTTTGGAGTAGGCTCTCTTTGTAAGTTCTAGGTGATGCAGGATTTGTACGCTTTGTGTGATGTGTCTAGCATTAAATATACAAGGTAGATAACAATAAAAGCCTTTTAAAAAGCACAGAATAAGCACTGGCTTATGTGCCTACATCTAAAATATGACTTTATCTGTTCATAATTTGCTTAGTTTTCAGGGATAGATGTTTATGTCTTAACCAACAACAGTTTAAAACATCAGTATTCCACAGCAAAGGAACTGAAATGGTGCTTGTGAGAAGGGCTTAATTAAAAAGAGTTCGACAGATATGTAACGCTTCTTCGGTCATTGTTTTTTAGAAATGTATACAAGGCTGAAGTAAATGTGATGGTGAGAAATCATAATGGTATAATGCCATGTACATTGGATCTGGTGTGAAATATGACCAGTTCTGATATTTGTAGGCTATGATTTTAATCAAGTCACCTGACAACCCAGTTTCTCCGTCTATAATATAGGGATATTAACTCTGGCACTACTTATCTCTATAGTGTTGCTGTAAGGAAAATACTTTATAAGTTCTATGTAAATGAGAGTAGTAAAGAAAACATCAAAGAGAAAAGGAGTCATGTAACAAGAAGGTTGAAATAACAAATGGACCATTTGTATTGATTCCCATAAAAAATTAAGAGACCAATAGGAAGGTTCCTAGTATATTAGATTGACTCCTTATGGAGGGTTTACAAGATGTTATGGAATTTATGAATAACTTAAGTTTTGCATCATTGGAAGGAGCATTAACATCAGTAATCTCACAGCTTTGTTGAAAAATTGAATTATATGTGTTAACCAAGAATAATCTCAAATGTCACAAGAGGGTAAATAGAGCAATTTCTTGCCCAAAAATATGTTTGTGAATAGGTTAAGGACCCAATTTCTCAGTAGCATAGTTGTTACTTTACTTGATTGCATATCTTCCATTTTATATAAAATATATAATAGAAAAACATTCTTCAGATCCTATACCTGATGCAAAAGAAAAGTAGAAAACAGCACAAAGTATATAGATCAAAGACATTTCTTTTTCTGTGTCAGTAGACTCCAGTCCTCCCTCACTCTAAACAAAGTCAAGTACAAGTCATGTCATCATTTCGCTGATAACATGGTCTTCTTCGGCAATGAAGGAGAAACACACCCACATAAACTACTAGTAGTCTTGAACTTTTTGGAGTTCACTTGAGTATCCTCTCTTGTTTCAATCAAATTATTTAAAACTACTTCAAAGTGATAAGCATGTGTTTGTTTAGATGGATATTCATTGAGTATATACAGAGTACTGGATTCTATGTTGGATGCTTTGGGAAATGCAAAAGAAACATAAGTTCCAGTAACTGTCCTTAAGGAGTTTATCAAATGGCTAGAGAAATAGTTATATATTCTCAGGATTGTGTTAAATAGCAAAATCTCTTAGTTAATAGTGAAATGTACAAATAGGTGCTGAAGAAAATGAAGGTTATTTAGAGGAAGTTATCCTATATTAAAAAGACATTTTTTGAGGTTCAATCACCTTAATTTGCTTAGGCTGGAAGTGCAGTGACCACTCATAGACCTCATCCTAACACTAATCAGTATGGAAGTTTTAACTTGCTCCGCTAATGACCTGGCTTAGGCAGCCTGGTTCTCTTCTTCCCCCCTTCTCCCCCTGCCCCCCATAGGGCTTACCATCTTGGGGAAGGATTTAGTGAAGACATCATGTTGGTTTTCACCCAACCGTAATTGAAAACTCCCAAACTCAAGAGATCCACCAGTTTCAGTCACCCTGATAGCAAGGAATACAAATATACAGCACTTTGCCTGGCTATGATTTTTCAAATAATAGTTAGTTCCTATTCTTTCAGCTAATGTTCAGATTGGTCTGAATACCCCCAAATTCTAGCAATACCATATTGTACAATAAAGGATTTGTTTTTCCAAGCTTGTTTGTCCTTCATTTCAAGGTAGCCTTTGAACAGGACACAGAAGAATGAACATGCTTTCAAGAGGCAGAGTGGAGAGATAATGCCAATGTATATAGAATATTGTGAGAAAAGTCATGAGTATATGGAAAACATTGATCATATTTACTTAAATGTGAATAATTTAAGGTTGGAAAAAAGTAAAAGTTGAATTATGGAATAAAGAATTTGAATTTTATTTTTGTAGGAAGTGAGGAGGATTTTGTGTAGAAGCACTAAAAAGATAAATCTTGCATCAGCATGTGGAATGGATTAGAATGAGGAAAGATTAGATGTAAAGGTGGGGCTTTGACTAAACCCAAACTTCACAGAACAAATCCCTTTGAGAAAAGGATTTATTCTTTAACACTTGGACTCAGTTGAATGGCCATGCCCAAGGACATAGAAAGACACTTGTGGCCTCCAGACAACAGGTTCCTCACCTTGGTAGAGACTGGGAGAAGTTACCAAGTTATTGCAAAGGTCAGACGACAGTGATAAAGTCCTGAAATATATGGTAGTGGTGAGAAGAAAAAGAGATTATATTGGAAAGATTTTTGCCCTTCACAGGAGGTGATATTGTGGGGAATCAAACAGTTGAGAGAGAGGAGAAATCAGTGATCATTCTAAAATTTTGGACAAGTCACTAAGCACCTGATGGAGCCATTAACAGAGATGGGGAAGGTAGCAAGAGGAGGGAATTTTTGGAGAAAAGTAACCAGCTTCGGTAGCCTGTACTCAGAAAGTAGACATTGCCTCTTTAAGATATGATGGAATCTTGAACTATTCAACCTGATATTAACTTGATTTTAGGAATGATGGATTAGAGGTGTCAATGGAATATTCAGATGCTGTTGCCAGCATACTGTAGTAAATGTCAGTATGGAATTTGAGGTCAAGGCTTGAGATACTTTTGGGAATCATTTGAGAAGAATTATAATTTATCTTGGGACTAGAAGAGATCAGTAGAAGAAGTAAAGAAGTCTTAAGTTCAGAGACTCTAGAAATACTTCCATTTAAGGAGTGGAGAAATGAGTTTTAGAGTTACATAGCAACTTGATAAAGGAAAGCAAGGTGGCACAGTATCTAGAACACCAGGCCTCAAGTCAGGAAGACTTTGAGTTTGAATTCAGCCGCAAACACTTATTAACTATGTGACCCTGGGCAAGTCTCTTAACCCTATTTGCCTCCGTTTTCTCATCTGTAAAATGAGCTGGAGAGGGAAATGGCAAATTGCTTCATTATCTTTTCCCAGAAAACCCCAAATGGGTCACAGAGATTGGACACAACTGAATTACAATAGCAAAGGGGCTCAATAAATGATGAATAAATATTGCTGAGCACTGGCCAGGGGTAGCTGAGTTTCATTGGAAAATCAGTAAGCATTGTTTTGTGGCTTTCTTCCGCAATGCTCTGCAACCTGAGAATAGATGGTATGCCAGCCAGATTTGGAGAATGATAAAGTTTTGAGAGGTCATGGGAAGGGGTGAGAAATAGAAAACCAAGCTTCCCGGCTGGGTAGAGAGACAAGTGAAACCAGAAGACAATTGAGAGTTTGAGGGAATAGGGAAGATCTAATTTAATTAGAATAAAAGAATGAGCTTGTGTAAAAAGAAAAGAGTTCTATTTGGGGAATTTGAGGTGGAGATCTTGGTCACTTAATTTACTTCTCATTTGTAAAATGAGGGGATTATACTACAAGATCTTAAAGGTATCTTCTAGCCTATTTTTGGTCCTATGAAGAAAGTTCATACACAGGGTCAGGCAAATTGGTGCTTGGGTGGCTGAATATAATGTCTTCCCCATTAGATTGTAATCTCTTTGAGAGCAGTAACTGTCTTTTGCCTCTTTTTGTATCTCTAGTACAGTGTGTATTGATAATTAATAATAAGTATATATTGATTTGATTAATGTAATTAAAAACCAGTGGAGCTGAGGAAAGAGGAGATTTGAACCTGGGGTACAGGAAAAATTGCCTATTTATGTGAGACTTAAAAGGCTTAAGTAGTTGATGAATGATTTTCAGGTCATAAAAATGCATCTCATCATAGTCATATTTACTAAACTTCCTGTAATGATACCTACTAGTAATTGAGCACCTACAATTCATTCTGCAAAATCATCCAAAAGAATTATACGATATGGTAATTGCCCACTGGGAGCTAATCATCTATTTGGGGATACTAATTCTACTGAGAAATTATTAGCCCATGTGAAGCAATTATGTCTGCACAACTGTGTGTCACTGTATGGGGGTAATTCAGTAAAGGAAAAAATAAGCTGTGATAAAGAGTGGTGCAGGAAATCTATGAAAAACACAGAACAACTACAACAAACTCATTAGTTTTAAAATGTATGGAGTCCTTTTCAGTTTTCTTATCTTGTAGTTCTCTCACTTTATGCTCAGGTACTTAACTTTTATTAAATCTTCAAATTCCAACATGCCTTCACTGCCCTTCTCCAATTTCTTTTCAAATTCTTTTTTCAGATATCTCTGAACACCTGTTCCTTTTTTCTCAGAACAATTGCTTTTTTATTTTGTTTTTGCCTTTTCTCCCTAGGGCATTAGTTCTTACTTGCTCTGTCTTTAGGACTTAGATTTTATGTTCTTTTATGTAAATCCTTTAAGAAGTTAAATGAATTCTTGGAGCTTCCAGTCCCCATGTTGGATAGTTATGTTTGAGGCAGAAGAATAATCTTCTTTCCAGAAGACTAAGCCTAACTAAATCTTTTCAGGTAATTAGAATACCTCTTAGTTACTTCTTCAGGGGCCTAAACCATACCTCAGTAGCCTCCACTAATTCACTTGACTACCAAATTTTATCTCATGCTACCAATCTTGCCTTATTTCCTGACATCTATCTTTGTATGTAATTGGGTTATTTAATGAATGGATGTAATTAGGTCAATTTCCTTGTTGCATGAACATTCCTTACTCCTTCCTCCTGGCCTAGCCTTTGAGAACCCAAGGTTTACCATATACCATGAGAAGTGGTCGTAGCTCATGAAGAGCTCAAGATCAATCAACTATGATGAAAAACGCCTTAGGAAATCTGTGAAAACTCAGAACAGCTACAACAAGCTCATTTCATTCCGTCATGTCTGACTCTTTCTGATGCCATATGTGGTTTTGGTTTTGTTTAGTTTTTTGGGAAAGATATTGGAGTAATTTGTCATTCCTTCTTCAGTGGATTAAGCCAAATGGAAGTTAAGTGACTTGGTCAGGGAACTCAGGTCTTCCTGACTCCAGGCCCAGCTCTTTATCCACTGAGCCTTCTACCTGCCTCCAAGAAGGAGCTTAATAAAAATAAAAACAAAAAGCTTGAGTGTACAAGTCATCACAGTACACCTTTTGTGTGTGTATGGGGGGGGTCTCTGCACTCTATAGATTCTCAGGGTATGGGCATGGACAAGAATTGCCTCATATGAGAATTTATTCTGTGCTAGGAGAGATTATACTGATGTGAACCCAAGTTTATTAAAGAATCTGTGAGAATGACATTGTATATAAGCTATTGGAATACTGAGTTCAAGTAAACCACTTTAGTCTAAGTAATATTTTTGCAGTATAAATGAGTATGTATGTATACATGGATCTCTTGCTTCCATTAATTTTAGTGACTAGCTTTTTCTTGGTTAGGTTACATATAGTAATCTTAACAAAATCAGAACATTCCCAATTTTCTTTGCTTTAATGAAATTTATGTATGTATTTATGGCCTTGGATACGTTGGAGTTGGCATTTTTTCTTTTCAGAAAGCATTTTTTCCTCTGGCTATGAATAAGTGAAAAAAATTAGCAAGTCCTTGCTATGTACTGAACACTGTGCAAACCCTGGGGATAAAAATACAAAAAGTATAAAAATATGAAAGTAATTCCTGCCCTCAGTGAGTGTGTATTCTAATTTAGGAAGCAACATATATGGGGAAGTGGTAGCCAGATAGAGGTATGATGGTTTTGAAAGTTACAGGGATATGTTGCAGATGAAAGATGAAATGACTGAGAAAACAAGAGTTCAATCTTCTGAGCATATCAATTTATTAAAGCAATGCAAGCCAGTTGCTTAACAAATTGTGACCAGACCTCCTCAGTTTAGTCTTGAACCCCAAATACAGAGACAATTTTTTAACATTAAAAACAAATAAGATCAATTCATTAAAAGAAAATAATACAATATTAGGTAATCTGGTTTCTAATTGAATGAAAAATTAGAGATTTTACAAACAGGTACAATTCTCTGAATTCAGAAAAGGAGGTACCTACTCCCCAACTATCTGTAAACAAGCAAAGGAACACAGAAAGAATAACTGATTGATCAGTACAGGAGCAGTTCTCAGATAACACATAAGTTACTTGAGAAGTATAATTGTGAGAAAAATCATAAATCAATCTTTGGATCTGATTGGATTGCTGATCAGGATAGCTTAAACCCTTAGATCTCTAAGCAGCAAGTAGAAGTAGCTCAATTTCCCAGCCATACAGGGTCAGGTTAGAATAATGTAATGAGGTGGGTTTTTTTTTCTTTCTTCTAATTCCTACAATTGAATGATGTTTTCTTACAAGACAGAAATTGAACTAGATTCATAATTCAATAGAACGAGACCTGAGCTAACTCCAGAATTGAGTCACATGATGGAACTAGTGTATTTCACTCAATTCCCACAATTAACCGCTTAACATCCTAATCTCCTCAGTTCCTTCAGATGGTGATTGAAGCTGTAGGAGTAGAAATCCATATCCTTTCTAAGAGAAATGGCAGTATTAATTTGATTATTTCCAGAAATGAAAAGAGGCAGGGGTAGAAGGGCAAAAGGTACATGTAATGATAATGAGATTAAAGATCTTCCCTATCCATTAATGAAAGCTTGATTAAGGGAGACCTATACCTTTTGTTAATTTCTAATGCACTGGTTCTCAAGGGTTGTGATGCTCTCTGACTCTGAAAAATGTATAAATACTCTGAGGTGAGGTTATACTTTGGGGCTTACTCATTGGAAGTGTTTGTTTGACCAGATGAGACTTTGGGTAGCTCCTAAGGAACCCCTTGGCTTTGAAAACTCAGATGTTGGTGCTTCCCTCTCTGGTTACTATGTGCGTATGGTTAGACAGTTATCTCTCTGTTGATCTGTGATATATGTATTGCTTACTGTCAGGCAGTTGAAAGCCCTGTCTGTAGATTTTGGTAGTTCAGAGTACTGACTTTTCCCCCTGAACAAAACGAATGACACATGTGCTTGATTAAAGTGATTGTTGACCCTTCAAATTGCTTTCCTTTTAGAAATGCAGAAGTAAGAAACTGTGATAGCAGGCCCACCTGTATATCTTGGGGTGTTTGCTTTTACAGTACATTGGTGAACATCAGCTGAACTGATTACCATTGTTAAGACAATTATTTTGCTTAAAATTTAAAATGATTAGTATTTGCAGATTACTAATTTGGTATTTTCACAGTATAAAAAAGGTTTGTTTATTGATTTAGTAAAAACATAAAAAAAATTTAATATAAATTATTTTCATTGTACATTTGTTTGCACACTTTTGTCTCTAGTATCTGGTGAAGACCAAACTATATTATATATTGAGTTTTGTATGTATTTATGACCCTTTAACAGCAAAGACAATTTCCCTTTTGGTTCATGTGTATAAATAGGAAAAAAATAGGAGTTATTTTCCATCTTCTTAGAACATAGTTGAGGTACAGTAAACAACCGACTTTTAAGTCTTTGAAGTATGATGAAAATATATTGGATGCTCTTTGCCTTAAGGAAATAGTAAATAACAAGTGTGAAAATCAAAAACTTTCTGAATAATCTACCTGACTTGAGCTAAACACATTTGAATTTGGGGTGAGTATAATGGACTTTTAAAATACTCTTATACAGATTAACTTCAATATTTTTCCTTAGGAAAATTTCAAAGAAATGATCAATTTTGGTTTATAGATTTGGATTAGAAATTTCCAGAAGAAATGTAAATAAATATGAATTATTTAAAAAATAGAATAATAGAATCCTAGAATCTTTGGAAGGTATCCTAGGAGGCAGTGTCTACTTTAGACTCCCACAGAACATAGACATTTCATTTAGAAACTATCTCTGACAAATAAGCATCCAGGCTTTACTTGAATATTTTCATCAAAATGATAGGACTAAACAGGAAAAGAAATAAATAAAGGTTCTGGCTTCCAACATGAAAGGTCATCAAAAAATCTTCATTTTTTAAACTGTGATTCTCGTCACCCCCCATAATTTTTGTATGAAATTCAAACTAGTTGCCCTTGTGTTGAACAGATAAATTGAAATGATGTAAATGGCATCAATAAGTATCCATGAAGCCTCAAAAGAGATTACTAATTAAAAATATGTTATTTCTTTATTAATACCATCATATTATATGTGTTGATATTGTGTATGTTAATTTTGCTAATATTATCCCCAATAATGGGATTTACTTCAGATCTTTTGACGAAAGAGCTGATATGGATGATGATTGCCAAGAAAATTTTTTTTATTACATAGAGCAAAATCCCTGACAGGTTTTTCAGCTGATACTTATATTATACCCCCTTGCAATAAAATCATAATTTTTTTTTAGTAGTTTTATTTGTTTATTTTTAGATTTTGACATTCATTTACACAAAATTTTGAGTTCCAAGTTTTCTCTCCATCTCTCACCTCCCCCCATTCCATAGCACCTTGCATTCTGATTACCTGTTCACTCAATGTGTCCTTCCTTCTATCACACCCCATCTTCTCTCTTTTGTTGTAGGGCTAGATAAATTTCTATACCCCATTACCTGTATTTCTTATTTCCCAGTTATATGCAATAACAATTCTCAACATTCATTTCTAATACTTTGAATTCCAACTTCTCTCCCTCCCCACATATCCCCACTGGGAAGGCAAGCAATTCAATACAGGCTATATATGTGACATTTTGCAAAAGACTTCCATAATAGTCATGTTGTGTAATAGTAACTATGTTTCCCTCCATCCTACCCTGTCCCCCCTTTTCTTTCTGTTCTCTCATTGGGCCTTGTCCCTTCCCCAAAGTGTTTACTTCTAGTATCCCCTTCTCCCATTTGCCTACCCTATCATCCCCCTCACCCCACTTGTCCCCTTCTCCTCTACTTTCCTGTAATGTAAGATAGATTTTCATACCAAATTTAGCGAGCATGTTATTCCTCTCACCTCCTCCCTTTTATCCTCCATTGAACAAGATTTTTCTTATCTCTTTTGTGAGTGATAGTCTTTCCCATCCCATTTCTCCTTTTCTCCTCCCAATATTTTCCTCTCTCACCTCTTTTGTTTTGTATTTTTATGGATATCATCTCTTCTGATTCAACTCAGCCTGTACTCTCTGTCTGTGTGTATGTGTGTGTGTGTGTGTGTGTGTGTGTATAATACCTCCACCTACTCAAATATTGAGAAAAGTCTCAAGAGTTACAAATATTATCTTTCTATGTAGGAATGTAAACAGTTCAGCTTTAGAAAGTCCTTTATGATCTCTCTTTCCTTGTTTACCTTTTCATGCTTCTGTTGATTCTTGTGTTTGAAAGTCAAATTTTCTTTTCACGTCTGGTCTTTTCATCATGAGTGCTTGAAAGTCCTCTATATCATTGAATGACCATTTTTTCCCTTGAAGTATTATACTCAGTTTTGCCGGGTAGGTGATTCTTGGTTTTAATCCCAGTTCCTTTGACTTCTGGAATATCTTATTCCAAGCCCTTCGATTCCTTAATGTAGAAGCTGCCAGATCCTGTGTTAGCCTGATTGTATTTCCACAATACTTGTATTGTTTCTTTCTAGCTACTTGCAATATTTTCTCATTGACCTGGGTGGGAACTCTGAAATTTACCTGCAATATTCCTAGGAGCTTCTCTTTTCTGGTATCTTTCAGAAGGTGATCAGTGGATTCTTTCAATATTTATTTTGCCCTCTGGTTCTAGAATATCAGAGCAGTTTTCCTTGATAATTTCATGAAAGATAATGTCTAGGCTCTTTTTTTTGATCGTGGCTTTCAGGTAGTCCCATAATTTTTAAATTGCATCTCCTGGATCTCTTTTCCAGGTCAGTTGCTTTTCTAATGAGATGCTTCATATTATCTTCTATTTTTTCAATCTTTTAGCTTTGTTTTGTAACATCATATAGTCATTAGCTCCCCTGAACTCCACTCTCATTTTTAAAGAACTATTTTTTTCAGTGAGCTTTTGAACCTCCTTTTCCATTTGGCTAATTCTGCTTTTTTAAAGCTTTCTTCTCCACATTGGCTTTTTGGACCTCTTTTTCCAATTGAGTTAGCCTATTTTTAAAGGTGTTATTTTCCTCAGCAGTTTTTTGGTTCTCATTTAGCAAGCTGCTGACTCACTTTTCAAGCTCTTTTTCATAATCATTTTGGAGGTACTGGAGGCAGAAGCCTTGACTTCCTCTGACAGTATGCATTCTTCTTTCTCATCTGAAAGGATGGAAAGATATATCTGTTCACCAAGAAAGTAACCTTCTTTGGTCTTATTTTTTTCCCTTTTTTGCACATTTTCCCAGCCAGTTACTTGACTTCTGAATCCTTTTTTAAGAGGAGGGTCCTAGTGCTCCTCCTCCCCCAGGACTGTGCTTAGGGCTGAGATTCAGATCAGCTACTCAATTCTCCCATGGGCTTTGGGTAGGGATGGGGCCGCCACTCAGGGCTGAGGTTCAGATCTCCTGTTCAGTTATCCCAGAGGCTTTAAGCTGAGCTTCTTGGACAACAGGACCCTCCCTCCTGTGAATTCTGCCCTGGAGGCCTGTTCCAGTCCTGTTCTACCCTGTTCCACATGAGGTGCGGGGAGAGCTGGGCTCTGCTCTGCTCAGAGTCCCATGGGATAGATCTTTCCTGTTGGGCTTCCAGGTTACCTTTGGCTGGAAATATCTTTCACTCTGTGGTTGTGTGGCTTCTGCTGCTCTAGAATTTGTTGAGAGTCATTTTTTACAGGTATTTTGTGGGCTGTGGGGGAAATGCTAGAGTATATATGTTTTTCTTCTCTGCCATCTTACCTCTACCCCAGACCAGAAATTTTTATAAGAAATCTGAGTATCCATATTTTTCAGAATCACTACTATGTGAAGAAAATAAACTTATTCTTAAATTTGGAATTCCATTGGCTATCTATAGGTAATTGCCATCTTACCAGTTGCTTAAGTGACTCAGAAGAGATGCTAGAAAGAGATCAATGTATAGTTCAAAAAGGCAAGAGACTAGGTTCTTCTGCCTAAAGTCTGTAGGATCTCCCTCCTGGTCCCTTATCCATAAGAAATAATAGTAGACTCTAAGTAAAACTCTCATAGTGGACAGAAACACAGTTAAGTTCTGCCAGATATTAATCTGATGCTGAGTACTTGGAGAGCATCCTGTAAATAAATACCTGTCCACTTGAATTGAGAGTTAAACTAAAACTGAAAGCAAGTAGTAGTTCTTTTCAGACATAAAAAGAATTACAGAAGATGAATAAATCTTCATGTTATACTCTGGAAATATAAAATTATCTTAAAATGGGGGAAGAAATTGACAACATCATTTTATGTCATTAGAAATCTTACAGTTTTGTGTGGATTAGCTTAATAACTGTGATTTTCACACATTTTTATGAAATTATATCTTGTATATGACCCAAAATGATTATATCACATGGACTGATCCAAAGTTCAGATTGTTTTAACATTTACCATTCAACCTGATCATGAACATTTGTGTCTCTTTTTGGGTAAGAGCTGTAGAGGCTTTGGAGATGTAAAGATTGGAAGAAAGTGGTTTCTGTTCTCAAGTAACATAATCTAAATGGAAAACTATAACCCATGTGCAACACACAAATAGAATACATGTTATAGTGGGATGAATACCATGAAGATGATCCAAAGAGAGTTGAAAATAGATGCTTGAATAGACATAAGGGGAGTTGAGAAGAAAGAAAGTTGGAGGGTTGAGGAGGGCAAAGGAACAGTTATTAGATGCTGGTTGACTATATTGAGAAAGTAGCACTGAGATGGGCTCAGAAAGAAAAAAAAAAAGCTTTTACCAGGTCAACAAGGAATTTGGATTTTACTCAGGGCTCAATGTGGTACTATTTAAAGCTTTTGCAGTGGAGTGGTTTGGTCAGACCTGCACATTAGGAAAATTACTTTGGCAGCTGTGGGCAAATTGAATTAGAAAAGGAAGTTGATTGGGAGCAAGGAGAACAATTAGGAGGATATGACAATAGTCCAGCCAAGAGGTGATGAGGTTTTGAATTAAGCTGGTAGTAACTAGGGAATAAGTAGAAAATGGATAAGAGAAGTATTAAAAAATTTCAATTAACAGGATTTGGTAAATGACTATGTGTATGGAAAAGGGGAGGAACAAGGAGAAAAAGATTGAGGCAACTTTGGAATTTTGAGCCTGAGACTAGGAGAATGGTAACACCTTCAAGAGGAGGAAGAAGTCAACTGGAAGGATGTCTTTTGTTTGTTTTGGAGAGAGGAGAAGGGACACAGATGATGATCTCAGTTTTGAATATAATCAATTTATGGTGATGGCAGGAAATCCACCTGGAAATATTGAAATGACATTTGTCAGCATGATTCTGGAGGCAGGTAGGTGCCATAGGGAGGTGACTGCTGGGCCACATTGGGAAGACCTGAGTTTAAATCCAGTCTCAAACACTTGTTAGATGGAGGACCTTGAACAAGTTATTTAATAATCCTCAGCCTCAGTTCCTCCTCTGTAAAATGGGGTTAATAACAGCACCTATTTCCCAAAGTTGTGAGGATGAAATGAGATATTGTTTGTAATTTGCTTTTCAAACTTGAAGGTGCTGTGCAAATGCTAGTTAGAAGTTAACTTGGTCTTTAGTCTGGAATTAAAGATACCATTTCAGAAACCACATGCAAAAAGGTAATAAATGATACCTTTAGGGTGGATAAGAGCTAGAGATATATCAACAGTATTTAGGAAGAGCGACACATTTAGGAAGGAAAGGGAGTAATAGAAGACAGAAAAACAGAGAGATATTACAGAATCTATTGGAGAAGAGACTCTGGAAGGAGGGTGTCATGGGCTGTATCAAATGCTACTTTGAGATAAAGGAGAAAAAGACAAAAAATGGTCTTCATTTTTAGGGACTATACACGATATAACAAAATTCAGTTATAACTGACCCATTGCTAAGTAAATCTGTAGGATATTTTTCATCAGTCTAGTTTTATGTGAGAAAGTCAGAGAAGCCTCATATTTCTTTATTTTTAGCATAAATAAATTGGGTCTTCCACTAAGGTTCTACTCAAATGTCTCATCCCAGCAGGAAGGTGAGGTCTGTGAGGTCTATGTCAGGAGAGAACAAGCTACAGAAGGCTCTTTCAAGTGGGAAAGTATTCACTGAAGAGCCAGTGACAGACTCTACATCTGCCCCCTGGCTACAAGCCTTAGCTCATGGAGAAGCTTATTAGAAGAATGGTGATTGTGGAATACCTATTTTTTAGTCACAGCATCTCACGAAGGCTGTACTTAGCATAGCCTGGCATATGGGAGATATTTAATAAATGCTTTGGATAAATGCTTAACTTACTAAGGCTTTAGCGTATATGTGAAGGGCATTGATGGAAAGACTACTCACATGAGCAAAACCACTGATACCTGAAGTATGGAAATAAAAGCTGCATTAACTAGATCTCAGTGATTTCTGTATGAGTTGATCCTATAGTGTTAAGACTAAATCATTATAAATACATAGATTTAGATCTGGAAGACATCTTTAGAAGCCATCTAAACTAATTACCTCTTTTTACAGATGAGGAAACTGAATCCCAGAAATGTTAGTGGCTTATTCAAGTTCCATTAAGTAATGGAGAAAGTTCTGTGTGCTATAACTTTATTATATTTATGACAACAAAATCCAGAACATTACAATGCCAGGCTTTTTGGAGCTAGTCTTTAGTCTGTCGTCATACTCAGTAACTTAATTCTCATCCTTTTCCCACCTGTTTCTTATTTAAACTGAATTTCTTTTAGTATATTTGGCTGGAAGATATTTTCATTATTTCTGTGAGTGTGTGTGTGTGTGTGTGTGTGTGTTTGTCCTTCATTGCCGAAGAAGACCATGTCATCAGAGAAATGATGACATGACTTGCACTTGACTTTGTTTTCAGTGAGTGAGGGCTGTGCAGGTCACCAGCCTCACTTCTTCTTCAGAGCCATCTGAATCTAGTGATCAGATATTCATCAGGATGACTGGAGATGACCCAGGATGAGGCAATTGGGATTAAGTGACTTGCCCAAGGTCACACAGCTAGTGTGTGTCAAGTGTCTGAGATGAGATTTGAATTCAGATCCTCCCGACTCTGGCGCTGGTGCTCTATCCACTGCACCACCTAGTTGCCCCATTTCTTTGAGTTGGTATATCTAATAGATATGTCTGTTCTTCAAAAGTTATTTTCACGGTAATAGATATAGAAGGTATCTATAGATATCTAGTGAATGTGCCAGGGCAAGCATTTTTGCTGAGTTAACCAACACTAACTTGTTTTACTATATACAGACCATTTCCAGTAATAATAATTAACAAGTGCCTTGACAAACCTGAGCAACAATTATCTTGTTCCACAGAAAACTGATATGATTTAAATAGGTATTCCAAACAATGGTGACTAAAATTTAAATTAACTGCATAAGTAGTTCTTATAAAGTAAGGATTGATTTTGGCATTATTTCCTTTTTGGATTTTGGTATTTCTTGTTAGCCTAGCTTTCTGTTATCTATTAATGTACGTCACTTTTAAAAATGCCAAAATGTGGAACAGAACAGAGTCAAAGAAAGTTTCCTAGGATGCTTTTCAAGTGACTTCCTGACAAACTGACATCAACTTTGCTACTAGCTCTTAACCCAATTCTCCATTTACCTAAATGTTATATCATCTAGCCCATGTCTCTCTATAGTGTATGCAAAGATACTGTGAAAGACTATTGAATGATTTTTCCAGGGTTTGTGTATGTTAGGCCTATGAAATTCTGCCAACGTATCTTGTCCAGAAGGGAAATAAAGTTAACCTGAGAGGACCCATTTTTTGTGAAGTCATGCTGACTTTTTGCATTTTTGGTTATTCATTATTGTGTCATCTTCATTATGCATTCAGACTGATATCGCATCTTTAGATATATTGACAGTAGATGAACTATATAGCTGAATAGTGCCAATGGTAAATCCTCATATTGTAGCTAAATTTATGCCTAAAAGTATCCAAGTGAAAACTTGGATAGAATCATGAACCTAGACTGGGAAGGGACCCTATAAATGATCTAATGCAAGATGTATCGAAGGTTACATAGCAAGTGTCAAAACTGGTATTTGAAAACAAATCTTTTGGCTCTAGAACCATGGCTCTTTCTGCTAAGCCATAATGCCTCCATAACCAATAATCTTAAAACATAGCTCTAGAGTCAGAGGGCTGGGATCCAAATACTACCTTGGATGCTTATTGACTGTGTGTCATTGAGCAAATTGAAACCTCCCTGGTTCTCATTTTCTGTATGTAGAATGAGGACATTGGAGTAGATGGTCTCTGAGAGCTCTTTCAGAATTATTAAAATCTATAATCTGCTAATGTAGATCAGTAGAACCATATCTATATGTAAGGAGGCAAATCAGGGATACATTTGCTAAATAGGGAAATAAACCTGACTATAATTGTTGTTTAGTCTGAAATTTTATTTTGCATCAAGGATATTTAGTATGGCTACTGTTCTTGTGTCATTTAAATATGATTAGATCTTTTAAAATGTCATTCTGTTTGATGAAATGAATTTAAGGTACAAAAACAGAGACAAAAATAAAATGTTATAGTTGTGATAAAACAGTAATAATCACTCTCAAACACCTAACTTCAGCACTGGGCAGAATGTAAGTCTAATTTACTTACATTTAATGCTTCACTGTACCTTTCTAGGTAGTGACTCAGAATCTCTAAATTTTCAATTTTCTTAAACTTATTTTGCAAGTTTGAATTGAATTTAAAACCTGCTATCTAGTCTTCCTAGTTTGGAATTTACCGTGGGAGTATTCTTGATTTTAAGGGAAAGAGGAGGAAAGGGGGGAGGTAATGAAAAATCTTTAAGTCCTCATTTTAAAAGGATTATAAACATGGAGTTATTTGGAAGAAGATTATGTCAAATGGTGTTATGTCTTATGACAATTATGGAGAATTTATACAACATATTTTTTGAGGATTTTCAAGGGATTGCTTTCAGAAATATTACAACTTTTTAAAAATTACCTTTAAAGTCATCAATGGAGCATTATGTTTTTGATGACTCTTTTTTTTAGTTCTGAATACAAATGCTGGGAATAGAGACCTGCTTCCTTCGATATTGAAGGTTTTGGTTTTTCACTGTAGTAATGGAAGTCATGATTCGTTCAAAAATAATCCTGCAATCATAGGATGCTTTCTTATCTAGAATTATTCTGGTATAGCACAGATTTTCACTTTTGATGAAAAATATTATTTAAATGAGCTGGTAGGAGTTACTAGACTAAACTCTTTATGTGACCTATTTGACCACAAAGACTGAAAGTTTTCAGTTACCTAGAAACTGTACTTAGCTTGGCTGAGCTTTTCTACTCAAATATAATTTTAAAGTCTCAGGAAAGGTTACATTCAAGGGTCAGTTTGAAACTGGGAGGTCATTTTTAAAAAAATTTGAGGTTTGAGGTCTAGTAAATAAATGGGGAAAGCTATTGTGTGTGTGTGTGTGTGTGTGTGTGTGTGTCCTACTATTTAAATACTACTTATTGACTAAGGTTCTTGGTAGCTCTTGGTCCAAAGAGACAAGAGTGATGAATGTCTTAGTGACTGCTCTAGCAGCAGTAGTTAACAATAATTGGTGAGTCATAACAGTCTGCTGCTAGGAATCAGAGTGGCTTAGCAATTTAGTGGCAATAGAATTAATAGGCCATTAAAGCATTTGTAGAATACGAGAAACCTCTTCTATTTCAGCAATTAATTTGACTTCAAAATATTGACTTAAAATTTGATATAATTTTATGTATTTTGACACGAGGCTCATGTACAGATTTTCAAAAGTAGATTAATTTAGGTAAGTGCAGGAAGAGGAAGAAATACTTATTAAATGAGAGTACAGTGATAAGACATTAGAAAAGTTAGTAATATATTTGAATATAATTAAAGGTACATTAAATTTCAGTTGAAGAGACTGTATAGATTCTAGAAATAACCCCCTAGAGGGTAAAAGAGTAGATAAATTTTGTAAATGTAGTTTGGTGTTCATAGAATGTTTGGCTGTCCCAAAGGGTGTTAACCAACTCAAATTTGTGCTTTACCAACTATGTGTTGGAGGTAGGGATAAATCAGAATCAAAACCATGTCAGATAAAATATCAATTGAAGAAAAGGTGGTATATTCTGTGCTTAGGAGGCACATGATAGCTATCTTCAGGTATTTGAAAAGCTGTCATACAGAAGAAAGATGAGATTTGTTTTACTTGATCCCAGAAGGCAGAAATAGGCTATGTGGGTGTACATGGCATAGAGGGAGATTTCAACCCTTAACAATTAGAGCTATACAGAAGTGGAACAAGTAAATTCTCTACCTGTGGCAGTCTGTAAGCAGGAGCTAGGTGATCATTTCTTGGAGGTTTTGTAGAAGAGACTCCTTCTTAGGTAAAGATTGGACTTGACAAGCTCTGAGGTTCCTTCCAACTTGAATTTTCAACTATGTCACCTAAGTTGTCAGCAATTTGGGCTGATGATTTTTAAGTACAACTTTATCCCTGCTGAAATTCTGAGGGCAATCTTTTACTATCTCTTTAAGCGTATTTTCTATTAACAGTGGTCACTATTTAATAGCTTATAGATGTGATGTTTAATCTTTATGTCAGCTCAAATATGAACTAAAATTTTAATTTGACCCCACTGTATAAGATGTCAGTATTCCTTATCATAAGATGGAATATATCTTAATGTTTACTTATGGACCCATTGGATTTCATAGGTAAGTACTCATTTTGCATTGTAGACTCATCTTACCTTTAGGAAAGCAATATATTATCTGTCAGAATTGTATACCTAGATTAATAAACACCATAATTATGCTCATTTAAAATTAGAATATAGTTATGAATGAGATCATATGGATTTTTGAGCAGTTAACTGGTTGTAGGACTATTGGATCCTAGACTTAGAAATGAGAGGGATCCTAGTAATCACCTCATCCACCCTCCTCATTTTACATCTATTTCAGTTTTATATCATCTTCAGTTGTAGGCTCCTTGAGGTTCTCACAAGAACTTTGAATCTCCCTATGCATTTATTTAAGGAAGATTAACACCTCTAGAATGAAGGCTTGATGAACCCTTTTCAAGGCTGTTCATCCATCTTTGGTGTCCACATGATATTTAACTCTCGCCTGTGGCTGCAAGAAGCTGTAGCGTGCCCCATGGCCACACTGTGATAAATGGTCTTGGCAGATGGGCTAAACCAGGTTGAGAGTAACTGACAGGCTTCAAACTCATCAGTGAGTTAAGGGATGTCTACAAGCATGTGAAGACTTCTGTGGGTGGAATGGGTAATGAGAACCATTCGTTCCAATGGACATGCAATTTCAACAGGCACTGTGGAGAGTTTAAGGCTTGGTCAGACATTGAAGATACCAAGAAGTTACTGCATCTTGGGCCACTGTCAGTCATCCTGACTCTTGTCTTTCCACTGGACTTTGATGATTCTGGAAGGGAGAATGAGGCTGATGACCGTCCAACTCTGCCTCACTTAAATCCAGTTCACAGACAGATCAAGATATCACTCTGTGATGTCACTGATCCTTTTCCAAAATGAAGGACAAAGAACCATGTCACCCTCAGCACCTAGAATGAATTCTGTACCTAGTAACCATTTAATAAATGTATATTTCCTTGCATTCAAAAGAGAAAGAATCACTAATATGGAAGGAGAAACTGGATAAAATGCATAAGAAGAAAGGAAAATGGCTTTAAAATGTATTGGCCCTTTTGACTTTTTTTAGTAAAGATTAGGGGATCCATTTTTGCTATTTGCTTTATAAAACTTTACTGTATTTGAAATAATATGTGCACAGGAACTGTTTTTGAGTGGACAGTGTATAGTGAAAAGGATCAAAGATACTTTGGATGAGTAGAAAGGCTTCTGGATTGAAGGTCAGAGGTCTTGAGTTCAAATTTGACCTCTGCTCTTTACCTATCTATGTAATTTTTGGCAAGTGACTTAATCTTGAGTCTCTGAAAGTGCTGGACTGAATGACTTCAGGGTTTCTTTATATCTGTGCTATTTACCTCAGCTGAGTTGTGAGAATCTTTCAGCCTCCCTTTCTCCATATTCAGTCTTTAATCAAGAGCTCCAATGGGCTCCATTAGGAAATAGAGTCATTTTTTGTTATCCAAGGGGTTGGGAAGACTCTTGCCCAGGAGGAAGTGAAAGTTCATAGATAAAGTTCCCAGTTCCTCTGAAATTCTTTGAGATTTGTAATATAATGATAGTTACAATAAGAACAATAACATTTGTATAGCATCTTAAGGATTACAAAGAGTTTTATAAATATGATCTAATTTTATCCTCTACCTGAGAGGTAAATGATATTATTACCCATATAAAGAAAATGAGAGATATAGGTCAAGTGACTTATTTAGGTTCACATAGCTAGTAAGTGTCCATAGTCAAATTTGAACTCAAATCTCTGATTCCAGGTCTAGTGCTCTTATCCACTAAAACAGGGGTGGGGAACCCGTAACCTTCTAAATCCTTAAGTGTGGCCTTTTGACTGAATCCATTTTATTCCTTGTTCTGTAAAACTTGGAATCAGTCAAAAGGCCTCACTCAAAGATTTAGAAGGTCACATGTGGCCTTGAGGTGGCAGGTTCCTCACCTCTGCACTAAATCCTCTGGATATGATTATAAGACAAAAGTACGAAAAATGTAGCTCGTTACCCAGGGCCTCCTTCAATCAGAGAGGACCCAACTTCAAGTGCACAGCAGTAAAATCCTATGGAGTATTGGCTCATCAGTGATAGCTACTCACTGTACATTTTATTTTTTTCTATTATTGAACCTGAGAAGCTCCATGGGAGGGCAGAAAGTGCTGAGTATTGCTTTCTTCCCTTTGTTAAGCTTAAGAACTGTTCTACCTTGACTGATATTTTTCCTTATGTGCATATTTATTGCATTCTGTCTTCCTCTTTCTTTGAAAAAGTTACTTAAATATAATTATTTGCCTTTTAAAAGTCTTCTATTGCCTTCAAGTGGCTGAATCACTTCTATAACAAATCAATCTGAATTTGTAATGACATCATTTTCTAACTTTGCATGTGAAGATTCATAGCTTCCAATTTATCTTTGATATAAGGCAATCTGCATTGAAAAGGCTGCATTCCTTTCTGATAGGTTATAAAAAAGGGCTGTGTTGTGCTTTTTTGTTGTTGTTGCAGTTTATTAAAAAACAATGCAGAGGAAAGACTGGAACCACCGCTTCTCCAAAGGAAGCTGATTCATCCCAAGAGGCTGTTATCTGGCAAGGGAATGTTTTCAAGCAAGAGATTATTGTGTTTTCTTTTAAAATCAGAACCTCTGCTACCTATCTTAACTGTGGTTTTGAAAGGGCTTTGCAAACCTTTAAACCATCAATTAACCCAAAAGTTATTTGTAAAACATCTACTGAAAGCCACGCCTGGTGATAAAATCACAAAGAATGAACCAGTCCCCATTCTGGAGTAGCTCATATTTTAACAGAATGAACTGTATAACTATGTTGTTAAAGGCAATGTATTTATTCTGTAACAATCATTTGGGACAGTCCTAGTTTCAGGAATAGAAAGTACACACTGAACAAGGCTTTGAAAAATGCAGCATCCTTTGTCAGATTATGTATTTCAAGTTTTGGTTCAGAAAATATAGTTATGTGATGATGGTCTTGTGGTTCAGGCAGGACAAACCTGAGCAGGCAAAATTGCTAATGAGGCACACTTTGTCTACCCCCTTTTCTTCTGTAATGGTGACTTGCCTCATACACGTTGCTGCTCTGTGTCTTGCTTCTCCACCCATGACTGCACAGTGTTCAAATCTGTGGAGTTCATGTCAGACCTTCATTCACTTAATATTGTCCTACTGCAACAGTTTTCCCTCTGTCCAGCTCACTTTTATCAAAATCTATTTGTCTGGGGCTCCTTCCCTGAGTTGTGATCTCTGGTTTCCAAGGTGACAGTTAATCCAATCCATTGCAGTGTGTTTGGAAGCTGATGGCTGAAGGAGTTACTATTATTTTTACTTAAGCAGAGACCGTTCATACAGAAAATAATGGAACTCTTGAGTGTGACTCAGTTAATTGTCATCAGTCAGACCCTCTCATTTTTACAGCTGAGGAGAATGAAGCCCAGAGGTGTTTTGACTTGCCAGAGTTTACCCAGGTAGTAAACAACAGTGGAAGATTTTAAACCTGGATTGTCTGACTTCCAAGTCTAATACCCTTTATACTGTACCACATTCCCTTAAAGTCAATTAAGCCCTGATTTCCAATCTTCCCTCTGATACTAGCTACATGACTGTTGATTAGATGATTAGACACTTAATCTCCCTGAGCTTCATCTGCAAAATTGCTGTAAGAATTCTTACCTCATCAAGTTGTCGTGAGCTTCGAGAGTTTAACTATGTAACAATAATAATAGTAATATATATACATACTACCTTATAGAGTTGTAAGATAAGATCCAAACAAGATAATTTGTAGAAAGTGCTTTGCAAAATTTAAATTGCTACATGAAAGTTATTTTTGGAAAGTTTCCAGATCCTAAAGTAGAGGAGCAAATCAGAATCTAGTTAACAAAATGAGTGAAGGCTTCCATAAGGTAACAGAGCAATTAACTGTGTGGCATAGTAACTGATAAATATTAAGGAAGTAAACTATGCATCTTACATTTTAAAATAATCCTTTTGGTGTATTTGGTATTTCTAATAAGCAAGGGTAGAATTTATTGTAATTTCACGAAATTGACAACAACATGTATGAAGCTGGTGGAGGGCTTTATTTACACATTTATTCCTTTTTCTGAAGTAACTATATTCCATTGGAATTGACTTCGCCAGAAATTCTGTGTGAATTCAGGCATGAATTCTGATGGGCAACTTGCTAGTCTTTTTCTACTCTTTGGTCTTTCTTCTTCAAAAATCACACTTTTTTTTTTTATCACCACATTTGTTTAAAAAAATAAAAATAAACAGACTCCAGCAAGAAACAAGCCTGTATCTTAACCATTGTATTTTCTTTCTGAGAAGAGAGTACTTTCACCTGAAGGTGAATGCCAATGAACATTTATGCGATTATTCTATTACAAAGAAAATAATATTCCTACCTGCAGAGATAGATCTTTTAGCAACCCAGGGATAGAATGTTTTACTTAATTACTGCCTTCTCTACCATGACATCCCGTGCCCTTGGTCAATAATTTTAGATACCCAGGATGATGAAAGACTTTTCTAATGAGATGTACCACTCTCAAACTGCAGGTATAAATATGTTTTTTGTTATCTGAACCATGGGGTTTTTACCACCTCCTTCCATCCAGTGTTTTGCAAAGCTTTAAAAATCTTTCCTGCGCCCCAGCTTTACTCTGAAACTGACACTTAGCCCTAAAAAAATAGATAATCCTCTGTCACCATTTGTAATAACCAGTCAGTCAGGTTTTATGATAAGCAAACAAATTAGAGACTGTCCTTTTTTTTCTCTTTCTGACATTATGTTGAGGTCAGTTTTTTATGCTCACCACATGCCTATTTTCCCATCCAATTAGTGATATGAAATGTTCAGGATATTTCTGTTAATTGGAAATGGAGACAAGATGAACACTTGCATCTCTTACTATCCGTTATCACTTAAATATCCTGAAATGTGTTTTTATAGAAATATTTTTAAAGATCTTCTTTATAAAAATGAGAGATAATGAGCCCATGCTTTCTTCATATATAGGTCTAATGGTATGTCAGGGATAACTGGAGAATGGTCATATTTCTTTTCATTCGTGTTGGACAAAACTGGTGCTTGACAGGTGCTGTTTCCTCTTATGTGGGTTTTACTTTTCTCTTCATACTTGGAACACATAGAATGTGTTCCACATAGAACACATAGATGAGGTTCAAGGGTTGTACCCCTCCTCCCACCTCCACTAACTCCTCATTTTGGACTATACTGCAAGAACTAGGCAATTTCTTGCTGTCTCATTCTCATTCTTCGCTCCACCCTTCAGCAGACAGAAACATAAAACTTTTTTTCTTTTGGTAATGTTAAACAAACTCACATTTGAGAGTATAGTTTCTAATTGGGAAAAGGAATAGATTTTACTTTCTTTACAAGGCAAATTTTCCTCTTTCTGCTTTTAAGCATCTCTTCTTCTAGTAACTTTTCATCTGTTAAATAGTTAGGTATAGAATAATTATATTGCAAATATGACTGAAGGTACCGAACTACTAAAAATCACCTGGATTTTGAAAAAGGAAGCTACCTAGTACAATTTCCTCATTTTAAATATGAGGAGAATTAGACCCAGATAAGTGAAATGACCATGCCCAGTGTTGATAGGTAGTAGTAATTGGCAGAAATGGTCCTCATGATACAAATCCACTATAACATGTTTCCTTGCACATTAGCAGGCATTCAGTAAATACCTGTTTTGTTGGCTACCCACAAATGTCAAATAACCTGAAAGCCATCTCTTATTATTGAAGATGTCTATATTGTTCTGGGAATACTAAAAGCCTTTTATCACTAAATGGGCAGATTAAGGCAGATCAGATATTCAGTGGCACATCACTATATTCTCCTTTTGTATTATTTGCTTTTGTTATTGGACTGGAGTTCCTTCTCTAACAACATGGTGGAGGAACCAGCAACAGAAACTTCTCTTTGGATCTGATTCTCACTTGTGGAGAAACTTAGTAAATAAGGACTCAGGAAACCAATTTAATTAGATCTCTTCCAGATCCACTTGAAGCTCAAAATTTGATTGATTTAATGAAGAAACAAAATTAATCTCTCTAAGTCTCTTAAAGAAAATAATCATTCAACAAACATATTTATTAAGTGCATATTATGGACTAGGAACTAGGGCTACAAAGGTAAAAATGAAAGAATACTTACCCTCCAGGAGCTTAAATTCTATCCGTGGAGGCATGTACACGGACAACTAAATTTAAAGTAAAAAATAGCCTGGAAACTATCTCTTATTATAGAAGGTTCCTGTATGACAATGGGATTGCCCATACTTAGTACCTGCCTTTGCTAAATGAATGAACCATTTTGACTTATGATTATATATGTGTGAGAAAATAATTATAACTAGAATTTGTCTTCTGAACCTTAATAAGCATTTTTTTCTCAATGATATGTCTTTTCTGAAGGATTACTGCATAGATGAACTTTTTTTTAATGAAAAAAAATTAGTGGTTTGCATCTTTCAAATAAGAAATTTCTGTATATTGTCCAAAGCACACTTTCACCCCTACTTATTAAACTTATTCAATTTCTTATCTTTTCATAAATTTTGAAATATATTACATAGAACTATTAGTGAGACTTATAATATGCATTCACAAATCACTCAGACTTTAATAGTTACATACACTTTTTAATTTAAAACATTAGACAATTCATTATGTGGTAGTTGAAAAAATATTTAATTGCAAGTTGAAATATTCATTATCCGTAATATTCAGAAAGCAGGTTTAATAGTAGTCATAGAGACAAGAAGAAACTTCAATTTCATTACACTGAAAAGTCTGAAATGAAAATAATATTCTAATTTAGGGTAGCTTTAAACTCATTGGTAGCATGGATACATGAGATATAAATTTAAAATAGCCTGCCCTTTTTTAAGGCAAGACCTTTGCTAGGAAAAGTTATTAGTTAGTTGAGTTAGCGTATGGGCAATACTTTATAAACCTTAAAATTGCTGTATAAATGTCAGGTGTTGTCACTATGAGCAAGTCTCAAACTGAAAACTTTCAGAAGCTGATTTTTCTGAATCTGAAAGAGGTTTTATTATTGTTGAAATACAAGACAAATGCTGCCTTTGCTTAGTTATGCCTAGGTAAATTTGTAAATTAAATGAAAGGAATAAATAACCCAACATGCATGCCTGTAGATATTTTAGAGCAATCTTCAGGAAGATCTTTTTAAGATCTTTCTCCCTAAGATGAGCCTTTGTCTGCCATATGCAGTTTTCTGCATGTGCCCTGGTTATTTCAATGAATCTATGGTTTCGTCCATGTGGATATAGTCAGTGATGGTACAGTTTACATTCTGTGTCTTCTTTCCTTCTCATCTCAGGCACTTCTCATTCTTATCTTCTCATAAATAATTCATGCATGGGGAGGGAGACCATGCATGCTTTTGACATTGTGTGGATGCCAATGGAACAAGTAAGTTGTCCTCCTCTTGTTCCTCATTCTCACTGCATGATTGGCCCACCTTCTTCCCCTTTCCTTTTTTAAAATTAATTTTAATAATTTTGAATTCCAAATTATCTCCTTCCTTCCAGCCTTTCTTCCACCCATTGAGAAGGCAAAGCAGTATGATGCCCCTTATACATGTAAAGTCATGTAAAACATTTCTACCATAGCCATGTTGCCAAAAAAAAAAAAGGAAGAAAAAATAAGTAAGTGAAAAACAATATGCTTTGGTCTGCACTCAGAGTTCATCAGATCTCTCTCTCTCTCTGGAAGTGGATAGCATTTTTCATTATGAGTCCTTTGGAATTGTTGTCGATCACTGTATTGGTCAGAGTACCTAATTCTTTCACAGTTCATCCTCATTACCATATATACTGTTACCATGTACATGTACCTGGTTCTGCTTACTTCATTTTGCATCAGTTCACATAAACCTTTCCAGGTTTTTATTAACTTGTCCCCCTTATCCTTTCTTATAGCATTATATTTTTCCCTCACGATCATATGCCACAACTTGTTCAGCCATGTCTACCTTCTTTTCTGATCACACACCTCTGTATGTACGACCATATCTACATAACTTTAGGTTTGTAATGCATGGTGGCCGACTCACACAAACTTCAAGTTGCCACATTACAGTCTTTGCTTTACTTTGGAGACTCTGGTGTGCTATGACTATTTGGCATTGCTGGAAAAATGGACAAGGCAGTGGGTCCAGACTTGAGCAGAAAAATGAGGGTTGCTATGGATTCCATTTGGAAAAATGGCTTAATGTTTTTAATCAATGGTGTTGGACTCAAATAGAGATGGATCCCTGTGGGTCACATGTTGACTTCAAAAACCACAAATTAACCTCATCTCTGTCGTACTGTGTCTTTACTTGTTTTGTTAGAAATGTCCCAATTGCATTTTAATTTGGTTCTGTTGGCACATGGCACTGGAGTTTGAGGAGTTTGACGCACCTCAACGTTTTTCTACTAATACTTTAGTTTCTTTTTAGTTCAAAAGCCAAGGTCCATCTTTTGGTTAGCAACCATATTTTGCACCTATCAGTGGATGGAAATAGAAGTTAGCAACTATCTATATCAAGTTCAAGCCTGAAGTTTTTCTAGGGACCTTAGGGTTTCCAGTCAAATCTCCTCTTTTTATAGATAAGCAAATGAAGGATTAGAGAAGTTTAGTGACTTAAGATATAGTCTCCAGTTTGTGGTAGTGCTTTTTGGGTGGGAAAATAAAATTCTTTGAATTATCAGTTTAGTACCATCAATTATATATTAAAGATGAAAATCACAACATTGTTACAAAAGGGCATTGAGCTTGAAGATAGACACTCATCTTCAACTCAGAACTCTGCTGCTACTCCCTATGCAACCTTAGGCATATCCCTTGCTCTACAGATGCCAAAAGTGAGAATATGAAGTTTGCAGAGCGTGAGTTCCAATGTCCTTTTCATTTCCAAATCTATGATCCTACAGGTTGTGTCACCACCTTGCTAGCATAGGTCCTCATTAACACTTCTCTTCACTTCCCAATAATACATCAGAACTTCTCACCTATCCACTTTCCCCTAATTCATTTCTTCCTACCATAGCATTATAGTATTAAATAAATGAATTGAACACAACTTTTACTAAGCATGAAATACACATAAAGCACCATAATAATTGCTAGGGATACAAAGATGAAGAAAGGGATATAATACCTGGGTTCATAGAGCTATGATTTCGTAATTTGATGGGGTTGGACATGTACATAATTGATTTTAGATCGTCTGTGACCTTCCACTTACTTACTCTATGACCTTGGCCAGTTACTTAACTGCTCTGGTTCTCACTGTGCTTGTCCCTGAAGTGAAAGAGCTGGATTAGATGACCTCCAAGTCCCCGGTCTATAATCCTAAAATTGTTATCTAAAATGCTTTGGGCAAGAAGGCTCCTATTCTGGATTTAGTCAGCATACCTAGTCAGAATATTTCCTTCCTGGCCTAGTGTTCAGCATAGCCTCTGTATACAGTAGGCACTCACTGTGTGCTTTATTGACTATTGCATTCTTTTATCTTTTAAAATATATTAAAATTGTTAATATGAGATAGATTTTATTGGGGGCTCTCCTGGGACAGACCACTAAATGACCATGGTAAAAAACATAATAGGAAAGAACTATGCTAGAATATAGGGAGTAAGCAATTTTTTTCTCTTAAAAGAATCAGTAATAGAAAGTTAATGGATTCTTTTAGGCAAACTGAAAGTGTCACCAACTTGTTATCTTTTTAATTAACAGTTTATATGAACACAGTTCTCAAAACAGTCAAGTAAATCAGACCTCCTTTGGTAAGAAAAAGCATCTCAAAATAGTTGTGGAAATTTAACAGGCAAAGTCTTCAGTTCACTCATCACACTGTTGGAAGTATTCCTTTCTCCCATCCTTTAGGAAGCATCTATTTTTATTTATAATGCTGTAAAGCCAGAAAATTAAGATTACTTTTGTGGTCAATTGTACTGTCACTCATTAATTGCTGAAAGCTCCACGTCACCACCTTCAGAACAGCCCTGTGAGGAAGGCAGGCCATCTTCAAGGTCTCCATTAGACTGTAACTATTTTTCTCACTGGCTATTTATTGCATTCTATAGTGCAAGCTTTTCAAGGACAGCTAGCCTATCTTCCTGGAACTTACTAAATTGTTTCATAAATGCTCCTGAATCTCTTAAAATAATTTTCAGGAATCAATCAAGACAAGTACTTATGAAGCACATGGTATGTGCCAGGCACTCTGCTAAATATATATTTTTAATTGATGAATTATTATATCATTTGCTTGCAACTTATAATAAAAACATTTATGATCCTATTAAAGCTTAACAATCTTAACAGCACAGAAAAAGTTTTACAGCTACATTACTTTTTACTTAGACACTTGTTTCTTTTGTATGAATTGAATAGTTACAGCTATGTTGGGCACCTAGGTGGCATCATAGTGCGCAGTGCCAGGCTGAAGTCAGGGAGACTCATCTTCCTGAGTTCAAATGTGACCGCTGACACTTACTAGCTGTGTGACCCTAGGCAAGTCACTTAATCCTGCTTGCTTACAGTTTGCTTCTGTAAAAGCAGCAAATCACTCCACCATCTCTGCCAGGAAAACCTCAAATGGAGTCATGAAGAGCTGGACATGACTGAAATGTCTGAGGGGTGAAAATATTAAAAGAGATTAAAAAAAACATAGAAACAAGTCTTATACTTAAGGAGCTTTTAAAGAAGATTCTTTAAAGCAGCACCCTATTCTCTAATAACAGAGTAAAGGTACTATTTATATAGCATTTCAAGGTTTGCCAAGTACTTTTCACATGCTGTCTTATTTGATCCTGACCACAATCTTATGGCCATTTTTACAAATGGGAACACTGAGGCTCAGAGTAACTTGGTTAGTGTTACATGGGTAGCAAGGTGTCTGAGGTGGCATTGGAGCCTAGGTCTTCCAGGCTAGTCCTCTATCCATTATACCATCCCATCTTTCTATTCATCTGATAACTTGATTTGGACAGAGACTTTATCTAATTTTTTTTGTCTGCCTACTGACTAGCAAAAAATGTAGATAATAAATATTTCCTGAATACTTGTTCAATTTAATCTTTTCTTTTGTGAGTCTCCAAAACAGCTGGTTGTAGCACTCATTAAATACTGTAGTCTGATTGACTTTAGATTGGGAATGCATGGTTCTCTTGCTCAAAAGCCTGTTTTGTCATATGTAATTCTATACTGCATTTGGATTGTTTATACAGTAATAGCTGATTTTATTTATTCTTATTTCAGCAGTCATTAAGATGCTTATCCATTTCAATCAACTAATCCAAGTATATAAACCTCTGTATCTGTATTTGCTTTTGCTTAGATCTACTACCTTTCCAGCTGTGGAATGAGTGTAACCATTTGCTTGTGAACTTCCCAGTTCTTCATGGGGTCATGTGCTGGAAGTGATTTAATAAGGGCTCTATGGGAGAAGTATCTCTTCTGAATTTGTGTGATAGGTTCCAAAAGAATTCTATAATAATTCGAAATGCAGAAATTACAGAGTTAAGAATCCCTAGATTTTATTATGCTTGTGTACAAGTTCAGGATTTAGAAAAAAAAAACAAACCCTGAAACAAGATTGGGACTCTAAAGAAGCTTTCCATAGACAAAATTAGATCCCAGTGATAGAGAAACAGATAATTTATATATTGTAAGCTCATACATTCCTTTAGGCTATAAAAGTAAAAAAAAAACCAGTCATGATCTCTTGCTTCTTCCAATGTCACAGAAGTTGAAAAAACATAAACAGAATCATAATCTCATATATCCTCTAAAGCCTTGTCTTGTGTATGTTCGTCCTTTGTTTTTGAAGAGGACCATGATATCAGAGAAATGACGACATGACTTGCACTTGACTTTGTTTTGAGTGAGGGAGGACTGTGCAAGGTCACCAGCCTTCACTTCTCCTCCAGAGCCATCTGAATCCAGTGAGCAGATATTCATCGGGATGGCTGGAGATGGCCCAGGATGCAATGGGAGACCTTGGCCTTTTAGACTAAGGTCTTTTCAGGTACTCACTTAAAGTGGTAATGCCCATTCAGTGAATAGGTCTCTTTAAAAAGTAGTCAGGGGATGGCCCCTTTAAATAAAAATGATGAATAAACAAACATACAAACAAACTGCCTCTCCCAGCTTGATTTATCCTCTAAGGAAACAAACCTAGTTAGGCAGACTCTACAGGTAAATGAAGTTGGGTTGCAAACAGGTTAAAGTACAACTAGAGGGTTCACAGTGAGCTGATTGAAAGGAAGGGATTTACATGTCAGGAAGACTTGTCAATTACTTAACTTGTTTGCCTTAATCCACTGGAGAAGGAAATGGCAAAGCACTCCAGTATCTTTGCTATGAAAATCCCATGGACAGTATGGTCCATGGAGTCACAAGAATCAGACACAACTGAACAACTAAATAACAACAGTGAAGACTTATAGCAGAGGAATTCTTCTGCAAATCATTTGGGGGAGGTTTTAAAGATAATACACTCTCTTCTTCTCATTTGGTTTCTTGTTTTAGGAATATCACAAGTCTTCTTTTAACACTGTTGTTTCATGAGTCAGGTTTTCAATGGGTGAGATTAATATTAGCAGAAGATACACTTTCAGTTAACTAAAAATTATAGGTGATATGGGTTTCAGCTCTGAATGATAAAAATTTTAAAAGGAAATAAAAAATAAAAAAAATTCCAATCACAAGGGAAATAACTATAGTCATGCAACTAGTACGGAATCTTCCCCTATACACACATACACACACAGTAATAAAAAGCTATAAATCATTGATAATCGTATTTTTTTCCATTTTTATTCTTTTACTGAGACTGAATGGTATTTTTCATCAATGGTTCCAAAGAATAGAAATTCTTCAGAATAGAGTTCTAAGTTATCTATATCACAATTCTATAAGGACTTAAGTAAATTAATATACGTGACAGATGTTTAATTTCTCAAGTAATTTTTTACTTTTTCTTTAATAACAAGTTTTATAGAATGGTCCCATTAAAATATCATTTATAAGCATGTATATTTGGCACAGATTTTTCTGGCTAATGAAAGATTTTGCATGACTGACTGGCTGAACCAGAGACCATTGTTCTCGGTTTAAAACAGAAGTTATGTCATGAACAATGGAAAAGTTTTCTCTTGATTATTCCAACCATATGTGCTAACTCCTATTCCAGAGGGATTTCTGCTGGAGGGAAGAGAGTGGTTTAATCTCCACGCTCATTTAATCCTTGGCATATTTGCTAAAATCTACAATTGTGAGCATGGTTTTTCAGATGGCAATAACTTTCGTGGAGTGTCAACACAAGCCAAGATTTGAATAGTTTTATTCTCAGGACCATTCCCTAGAGCTATCCAGCTGGTGTTCTTGAAGTTAGTATCAAACTGTAATTAAAAGAGGGGAAATACTGATTCTTTTTATCATCATATCCACATTTTAAACACTTTAATTTTCATTCTGAAAGAAAGAGAAAGATTTCCTAAGGGAGAAACCCATAAGGGAAACATTTCAGTTTTCACAGTGACTAATTGACTAGACACACGGCAGTATTCGAGACCTCTAAGTTTTGTCATTTGCAATGGATGTGAGCCACAGGTGTGCCATAAAATGATGCTGTAATTGTGTTTTGTTTTTTAAATAGTAGAAATGACTTGGGTAAAATGATCCCTCACCTCCAATATTCAATTATTTGCCAGATTTTCTTGATTCTACCTTCATAAACATCTCTCATATATGCCTCCTTCTCTCAAACACTACCACTGATTGTTGCCACCATGCACTCTCATGTACAACCTCATCACCTCATGCCTGGATTAGCCTTAGTTCTTTCATTGCTCCAGTCTATTTTTCATTCAGCTGCCAAAATGATCTTTTTGGTGGTCATTCCCTCCCTCCCTTCCTCTCTATAAACACCACGGGCTCCCTTTTACCTCCAGGATCAAACATAACATCTTCTGTTTGGCACTTAAAGGCTTTTCTAACCTGCTCCCTTCCTACCTTCCCAGTTTTCTTACACTGTACTACCCTTGTTATTCCTCAGACATGATACTCTGACTTTTATTGACTGTTCCACATTCTTAGAATTTTCTTTCCCTCTCATCTCTACTCCCATGATTTCCTTCAATTTGTGTCTAAAACCCCACCTTATTTAAGAAAACTTTCCCCATCCCTCTTAATCCTGATATCATGTCCAATTTATTCTGTATATATCTTGTTTGAATGTTATCTCTTTTATAATATTATAAGCTCCTTGAGAACAGGAACTGTTTCTTTTTCTTTCTATCTTCAGTGCTGAGTCTCATAGTAGGAACTTGATGGATGCTCATTGATTTGACTGAATTTGACTTGCTGTGTTGAAAGAAGACACAGTTTCCTAGGATTAAAAAAGGGCATTTAGTATCGGAACCTTCACATTATTGTTTCCTTAAAAATTAATGTTAAGGTGAAATATCAGTGAGCCAATTCCCCTCCTGACATATTGTTAAATCCAGACTTCAAGGAATACTATGACTCTGAGAAGGAAAAACTCTTCTAGAAGCATCTGCATTTAGGTTTAGTCATCGTTGGCATTTTGATGGAATAGACAGACAAGAAGGATGTTGCCTAATTGAATTTTCTAACAGATTCTAAGTTATGGGCTTTCTTTTTCATGTTGGCTTACTTGGGAATCGAGAAATGTCACCTGCATGTCACTCCTCTCAGACCTAAGCTTTAAATAACCAAGTTTTTGCTCATTGAGAAAACTTCAAAAATGTCTTAAAAATCTTAGGTGGCAACAAGCAGCCTAGGAGAATGAAAGTTGCCATGGAGAAAGGGGAAGCAAATTGAAAATTCAGGCATAATAAGAGCCATGGGAGGTTAACCATAACATTTGTCACTTGCAATTAAACTGTGGAAAATTAATGGAATGAGGTTGAATTTATTTGTATCTTAAGGGGATGAAAGGGGAAGATTGTTAGAGCATAAGGTCTCTGTGCAGAATAAGGGCTTTAATTATTTCCCTCTGCTAAACTGGGGGGATATATTTACTTCCTAGGAGAGTTATATTCACCCAAATTTGCAATTTTCCTTTGAGCATTTGGGAGGAAGGGTTGATTCCATTTATTTTTTTCTGTACACAGACACTAACATGGTTCCTCAGATCCAGCACATTAACCCAAGTGGAACATTTTCTTCTAACCTAGCATTTTTCATGCTCTGAATCCAAATGGGATTTATCTTACAAGTTTCAACAAATTACCTACCTTATATTCAAGCCCCATGCCTGATATTTGAACCTTTACCTTACTGTTTTGCTTCCTTTTTGCTAATTCTTATTCTACTTTTGGGGGATGGTATAATGGATGTCTTCCCTCAGCTCACCTGATTTAAGACGTATCATATTATCTGAAGTGCTATTAAAAAGTTCTCAAGAATGAATTACTTTTCTTTTTCCTTTTTACTCTTCTATATCCTTTTCCTTTTTCCCTTCCCCTCCTTTTTTCCCTTTTCTCGGTCTCCTTTCTTCCCCTTTGCCTTACCTCCCCATCCATTTCCTGCTCTTTCCTTTTCTCTTTTCC
This sequence comes from Notamacropus eugenii, assembly GCF_028372415.1. Lineage (NCBI taxonomy): Eukaryota > Metazoa > Chordata > Mammalia > Diprotodontia > Macropodidae > Notamacropus > Notamacropus eugenii. Next base: position 105,068,242 of record NC_092872.1, on the reverse strand, counting down.
TCTTCTGTTTCTGAGCTGAGCTGGTTTGACCCTCCTTAGGCAGCCTAGGGCCTCTCTACTACTGAAGCTCACTGTGGTGATTTCAGACAATTCAGATTCCTGATTGGCTCTAGCCCTAATGAAGCTTAGAATTACCAAGCTTAAGGGATCCGCCAGTATCAGCATCCCCTAGTAGCAAAGATTACAGATTTGTGTCACCTGGATCAATTAAATTCAATTCTTTAAAATTCAAAATGGGATGCTATTTTGTTAAACATTTATTATTCTAATCAAAATGTAAGTTACCTTTATTTAAAAGTTATATTTTAGAAATGAGTGAAGAGTGTCCTGTGGTGAACAGAAGGTCAGCCTTTGGAGCCTGGAACATCTGCATTCATGTCTTGTCTCTGACACATAGTAGTTGTGTGATTGTGGGCAAGTGTATTAGCAAGCACCCTAGCACACACAGGTTGGCCTGCCAGCATATGTTCTTTGATCTGCTTTATAAAGAAAAGACAACTTCAGAGGGGTTAACAATCCTTTAATAAAACATATATAAGTCATTCAATAGTTCAGGGGAAAGCTCAACTCCCTGAACGTGGAGAAACAGAGAAAATACAAGGGGAGAAATTAGCACAAAGATGAACAGACAGGGCTCCAACTGTCTGAACAAAGTAATATATACAATCACCTACATACACTATCAGATTTGGGGAGGGGGCTCTTAACAAATGGCTACTCAGAGTCCCATCAAAAGGTCATTATCATAAGTGAACCCCCAAACCAAAATACCAACCTCAGAATATATGGAAGAAAAACTCAGCCCCTGATTGGTTCTGAGCCAGTAGACACAAAATCTACCTGACTCAACACAGCAGTGAACCATCCTGGTTCAAAGGAGATCTATTGTTCGGGTATTTTCAATGAACCCTGGAAACTGAATCCCAGGAAAAAAACAACAAAAAACTCCACTTTGCTTGGGCAAGTCACTTCACTTCTCACAACCCCTAAGGCTGTCAGTTAAAAATTGAGAGTATTTTCACACCAGGAGTTCCTTAACTAAATTAAATCACAGATCTGGAGTATCTGGGCCAAAAACAACCCATCTACATCCCGATACTCCTCCCCCAGTTCTATATCCTATTAGATTTGTTGAGAATGCCAACAAATTAAAGTACTTATCACAGTTTCTGGGACATAAGGGATACTGTACAAAAGCATATTCCATCCCCTTTCCCCACTAAAGGAAGTATTTTAAAATTTGTGTTGCAATTTCAAAAAGATTCAGGGAATTAAACAAATTTTGCTAGGGTATAATAGCTCCAAAAGCTGTCATGGAATCATCAAACTTGTTCCTTCCTTATGTTCTTTGACACAGTAGCAAGTATGTTAGGTTGGACTATGTCATACTCGCACTTACAGCCAATTATTTGTACTTCTCCATGCTAGAAAGGCACACTGGTGAAAAGACTAACCTGCCTCTAGGCTCCCCCTATCCCACCCCCATTATTACTTCATGTATTTTCTCTAATTTTTTTTGAATGCACTGTTTTGAAGGAAACTTCTAGTTGGAAACATGCCTCTTATTTTATGTCTCATTCTGGTACACATTCCTCTTCCTTAGCTTTGTTATATTTAAGCTGTATCAACTTGTAAGTTTTCCTTTGGCCAGGGACCATGTTTCTTCTGTGTTTGGTATCACCATGCAGTTTGTGTCTAGCACAAACAAGGAGTAAATCAGGACACTGTGAATTCTTAGATATACTTAGACTTTTTAATAAAGTATAGAAAAGAAGCTTAAATAAACTCTGGTGCTCATCATTTGGAAAAATCATCATTTCTAACCTACCCTTGTTATGGGATGCTGTTGGAACTGTTGATCCAGTAATGGGGATTATTTTTGGTTATTTACCCATACTCCTGCTAGTTATCACTATTGAGAGCAACAAGAATTTGGGAACAAATATCCATATTTAGTCTATATCCAGACCCAGCACACTGCTATCCTGCCATCTTTATGACATGTCACTTTGTGCATGCTTTTTGCATCATCCTCATAAGCTTCTTTTTCATGTCTAACTCTGTGAAGAATAATGAAATGAAGACTAACATTCCTTGAAAAAAAATGAGATTACCGATGATCTCTCTTACCAGCTCACCAAATCTATGACTTCTGAGACCAAAACACCCTGACCACCACATCCTTTTATTAGAATGTCATTCCTTGGAGGCAGAGGCTGCTTTTGTTTATTTGTTTTGTATTTGTATCACCAGAGCTTAGTATAATGCCTGAAAGGTCATATAAATGCTTTTTCTTCATTGATTCTAGATTTGGAAAGAGCTCTTGATTTGAAATTGATGGCACTGAATTCAAATCCTGGCTCTGCCATTTATGACTTATGTGACCTTGGATAAATAACTTCCTTTGTCTTGACCTGAATTTCTTTAACTGTAAAATGAGGGGAGATTAGATGAACTCTCGGTTCTTTTTATATCTAAATCTATTCTTATAATTCTCTCATGTGGAAAGAGTAGAAGATTTTTAATACTAAGCAAAGAAATGTGAACTTCTTTCAGTAGATAAAAGGAAGGTACCAAAGATTTCTGAGGAGTTATTGATCTCACTAGATTATAAATATGAAAGATTAATCTGACAGCCATATGAAGAATAGATTACAGGTACTAGCAAGGGTTACGTAGGAAGATTCATAAGGATGCCATTGAAGTAGTTCATCTGGATGGCAATGAGGTCCTGTACCTAAGTCTGTGGCATATGCAATACTGATCAGTATGAAAACTTTAACCTTTTCCATTTTTAAAAATTTAGTCCAATTTGCCCCTTCTCAGGTGGCCTGGTGTTCTTCTGTTCCTGGAGGCTCATCATATCAGTGAAGATATCCTGTCAATTTTATTCCTGTTATATCCCAGACCTGAACTCAATCTACTAACTTTAGCCTCCCAAGAAGCAGGGACTAGGCATGTACCCCCATACCCAATGAGCCTTCCATCTTAATGGAGGCAGGCAGTACATAAAAGATGGCTATAAAGGGAAGGATAGTAAGGGAAAGAAGGACATCCTCTTGGGGGTCAGGCTTTTGGGGAGGAAGTAGAAAAGTTGGGAGAAAATGGAGTGAAACTGGAAACGTAAAGAGGATAGTCTGGAAATTCTATGAAATGGTGATGTGTCCACAGTTATATAGTTAACTAGTAGCAGAGCCATGATTTATATATGAGTTCTTTGACTCCAAATCCAGTGCCCTTTTCATTTTGTCATGATGAAGCTAAAGGAAAACTGAGAAGAATCCAAGATAATTGAACTTTAGTGACCCTACAACTGATCTGTTGATACCTTCAACAGAAGTGGAGAAGATGATTTTTAATTTTATACACATTGTGTTTGGAGTGCTTCTAGGACATTCCAGTAGAGGTATCAAGAATGCAGTTAAAAATAGGACTAGAGTCATGGGGAGAGGTTGTAGTTAGAAATATATATATATATAAATATATATATATGTATGTATGTATGTATGTATGTATGTATGTTTGTTAACTATGTGTATAAAGGTAATCATTGAAATTATGAGAATGAATGACTTAGCAAGGGGAGAGATTAGAGACAGGAGGAAGCCAAGGATAAAACTGAGTCATAGAACATTAGTGTTAGAAGAAAATCTAGTGATCATCAAGTCCAATTACCCTCATCTTCCATAGGTGAAAACTTAGGCAAGGAGAAGGGAGAGATTTGCCCTTGTTAACACAGTTAGTAGTGGAAGATTTGGAATCTGAACTCAGAGTTATCTGACTCCAACTCTAGTGTTCTACATTGGATTCCACTTTTACAGGGTTGGACATGAAGAAGAGCGATCAAGGAAAATGGTGGTCAGAGAAGTAGGAGAAGTGTGAGGATATAGGATTTTTGAAATCAAGGATGAGGTAACAAGAGAGTTGAAAAATAAAATTCTATAGGAGTCCCAGATGGCAGTGACTAAAACAGTCTTTAGATTTAGTCAAAAAGAGAAAGTTAGAAACTTTGGATGGATCAGTTACTGTAAACTAGGAATAGAAGGCAAATTTGGGGGTACTAAAGAATGAGTAGGAAACTGGTAGAGCAAGGATAGATGACAGTTTCAAAGAATGTAGAGAGGAAGAATGTTCTGTCATGATAACATGACATGTAGCAGGGGATGGTTGTTTTTAAGATGTACAGACCTGTGAATGTTTGTAAGCCGAGAAGATGGAGCTAATTTGGAGTTGGAAATTGGAGATGTTATGTGATAGGAGTTTAATGAAAAAAGATTATAAAGGACCCTGAGTTGGGGATGGGACTAAAATAAGAGAAAGAGTGCTTGGCAAGGAAGAGAACCGTTACTTTCTCAGTGCTGGAGAGAATGGATGAAGAGATAGAATCATTCAAAGGAACTGAGTGAGTTCACATTTTTGTATGATCTCAATCTTCTTTTTAAAAGAGTGTCATACCTAGGGAACTCCTTCCATATGGGCTCCTCAGCCAATATACTGTTTTCTTGAAGTGTTACTTGATTCTCCACCCTCCCAACCCCCCATGCCCCATAACAAAACCTATGAATGTTTTGCATAAAGTGGATAAACATTTAATTGGTCTCATCTCTGGAAGTATCACTGGGGTTCTTATCCTTTGGTAATAGATATGTGATGCCTTCTTTTAAGAAAAAGTGAGATGAAGCTTATCATATGAGAGGAAGCAGCTGAAGTGCCTTGCTAGGAATTTTTGGCCACTTGGATTTATTAGAGCCAATAATTACGAATCTTCCCAGGTCCCACCACTTTCTACATTTTTGCAGAGATGGCAGACTTTGCCATCTGCCTTAATTGAACTTTTGTGTTGTTTGTTATTTTTATGGTGCAGTATATTAAACTTTGTTTCTCCTTTAATTCAAGTTATATTTTCATAGTGTTGTACTTCTTTGGTCACAGAGATGAGCAGACATTTTCCACTTCCTCCTCTTTTTTGAGTTTGTTTTTGTCCCAGATGTCTTTCTTCCTCAAGCTTTTGTGGTAGAGTTTTAAAGTTGATTGATGTTAAATTGTTAACTTAGCTCTTTTCCATTTTTTATTCCTTGTATTGTCCTAAACATTTTAACTTTTATTTCCAGTAGCCAATTAAAGGAATTTAAACTTTATGATATATTTTTGTTTTCTGAATTGATTCCCTGTATGTTTCTTTGTTGTTGCTTTTAATCGAGTAGTATGGTACTGCAGTTTCCTACTGTTTGTCCCAGATAGATATTGATACATCAGCCAGATAAGTGGAATGAAGAGAGGAAGACATGAGTTCAAATCCAACCTCAAACACCTACTAGCTGTGACCCTGAGCAAGTCTCTTAACCCTGTTTTCCTTAGTTTCTCATATGTAAAATGATCTAGAGAAGGAAATGACAAACCACTCTAACATCTTTGCCAAGAAAATCTCAAATAAGATTACAAAGAGTTGAACACAACTGAACAACAACAATATTATTTCAGTCAAATATATCATGTATTTTCCCCAAGGACTTTGAAAATTTCATATATGTTCCCTTTTCTGGGCTACTATCATATCCAACTGAAACAAAGAGGGAGCATACATAATATCTCTTTCTTAAAAGAGTCAAGGCTGCCTCCATTGACCTCTCAATCCCCTAAGACAGGGGGTTTTATAGTAGATTTCCAGGAGGCTATGAATTTGAATGGGGAAAAAATGAATCTTTATTTCAATAGTATTGGTTTACTTAGTAATCCTCTGTATTATACAAAACACTATTCTGAGAGAAGATCCACAGGCTTGGATGGACTGCTAAAGGGGTTGATGACAAAAAAAATTAAGAATCCCCACCCCGGAGAAGTTTCAGTGAAACCAGGGACTTTCCCCAAATCAATCAAGGGAAATGATGACTAATTGAGAGATTCTTTCCCTGATCTTTTTTTCTTCCCACAAACCCCCTTTATACTCCACCATCTACTTAATTCTACAGCTGTTTGCCAAGATTAACTGAAGTCCTTGTTGTAGGAGGAAAAATTAGCCTGATTTAGGAATGTGAACTGCAGACCTGTCACATTTTTGCAAAGTGAGATTAATTTGCAGCACAGTTGGGTATTTTGTGTGTTTATATCATGTTAGCCAAAAAGAACTTTGGAGTCATTTTCCTTGATAACACTCTTGAGAAAAGCTATAGAAAATAATGGTTATTTAACTGAATATTTCAATGTAATGATAAAGTGAAGATGCTTTTTTTTTTTTTTGAGGGAACAGTCTCACTTAAGTACTAATCAGTTAAATTATAATGAGACTAAGGGCATAGGTTGTATCCTAGGGGAGGTGCACAGACTGCACTACTAACCCCAGTCAACTAACATGCAGATGTGTATAGTTGGTGTGAGGAGAGCAGAGGAAGAGTGACAATGGATCACTGCAGATTCATCCCTACTGCAGCATGATCCACAGGAAAGGGCACTGTATCTGAAGTTATAGGCAGGAATTCCAAATTCTGCTTCTGCCTATGTGACCTCAGACTAGTCACTTAATTTCCTTGGGTCTCCATTTACTCATCTGAGAGATGAAAGAGCTGGGGTAGATGACCTTTGAGGTCCTTTCCAGCTTTAGTTCTTTAATCCTAATTCGCAATTCATGTCTTATTCATGATGGATCATTTCCTTATGACAGAAAGCATTATGGTTATATTATGTAATATGTTATTAACACATTTATCTATCTATTAACATTCAGTCAATCAACAAGCATTAAATGCTTGATATATTTTGGATACTGTGGTGAGTACTGAGGATTGAAACAGAAAAGTGAGACAGTTTGTGCCCTTAATCCTTATATTTTAGAGGGTTATTATTGTTAATTTTAATATATTATTAATTTATTTCATTAAATATTTCCCAATTACATACAAAAATTTTTTAATATCCATTAAAAAAATTTGAGTTCCAAATTCTCTTCCACCCCTTGAGACGGCCAGCAGTATGACATCAATTATAAATGTGAAGTCATGCAAAATGTATTTCCATATTAGCCATGTTGCAAAAGAAAAGTCACACAAGAAAGCTAAAGTAAAAAAACAAATGTATGCTTCAGTCAGCACTCGGAGTTCATTAGTTCTCTCTTAACATTATTGGTCATTTTTCTCTGCTTTGATACAACCCTGGGAATCAATCAATTAATAAACAGACCTACTATGTGGTAGACAGTAAGCAAGGCATCTGGGATACAAAAGTCAAACTTGAACGCTGCTTGCCCTCAAGGAATTTGTATTCTATTGAATACATAAAAGTCTTTGCATGTTAAAAGACACATTGTACCAAATTCGTTTTGAAGAATGACTTGAAGAAAACTGTTGACAGGTCCTAATACTATATATGGTATTACCTTTATTTAGGAAGAAGGGAAAACATAAATACGCAGTAGTTCAACATCTATAGGTTAATGGCTTAGATAAATTGTGCTTTATTGACATCTCCATGGTTTTTTTTTTTATTTTGATTTATTTGAGGCCTTTGGTTGTTGTTGTTCTGGACCTGTGATTTCATCAGTGTGGGGAATTTTCTTTATGAAAACTCTGGGGAGTGATGCCCATCAGCAACTCTTCTAACCCTATAATCTTAGAGAATCATGAGTAAGCACTTAGAGGTAAAGCAGCTTCTGAACCCAGATCTTGACTCAAAGGCTGTGCTATCTACTACAACATATTGCCTCTTTTGACAATGAATTAAAAGACAATTTATTTTTTAAAGTAGCCCCTTTCGGTCATTGTTTCTTAGGGTTGTTATGACACTGTACTGAGGCAGAAGGTGGATAGGCAGCTAGGTAGCACAGTGGATAGTGTGCCGGACCTGGAGTCAGGAAGATCCATCTTCTTGAGCTCTAATCTGGTCTCAGACACTTAGTAGCTGTGTGACGCTGGTCTAGACACTGAATCCTGTTTGCCTCAGTTTCCTCATGTGCGAAATGAGTTGGAGAAGGATGGCAAACTGCTCTAGAACCTTTGCCAAGAAAACCCAAAATGGGGTAGTGAAGAGTTGGACATGACTAAAATGACTGAACAGCAAAAGAATATGGGTGCTACATGAATATACATCATATAGCCCCCTCTGTTTTCTTGCAGCTCTTTGAAACATTGTTCCATCAATATTATGTCTTCCCAAAAGCTTTTCTGGAACAGATTTCCTTTTTTTGCCATTTAAACCCATCATCTTGTTTATGATGCTGCTTCACCAAACTCTCTATTGTTCAGGGATGTGATAAGAAAAAAGTAAGGAAATAAAATGACACTGAATATGTATAGTAAATAAAAGGGGATATGTATGTGTATCTATGTAAACATGTATGTATGTACACACACATAAACGTACCCATAAACACGCATATAACCCTAAAACGCATTAGCTCTATCTAAAGGGAAGACATGCTTGTTGCCACTCTTTCCTAATTACTCCATGACTGTTTGCCTAATTACCAAGGGACTTTTACCCATTCAAATTGTCAAAGGCGATAGTCACCAATTTTTATTATATTTATACATATGATAATGAGGCTAAGGGTATGGGTTACATCCTAGGGTGAGTTTACTATATGTCTGTGTTCATCCTTTGTTTTTGAAGAAGACCATGACAACAGAGAAATGATGACATGACTTGCACTTGACTTTGTTTTGAGTGAGGGAGGGCTGGGCAAAGACACCAGCCCCACTTTATCCTCCTGGGTTTACTATACAGCACTTATTATTTGTATGTGTGGTGCATACACACATGCACATATACATGTATGCATGTACATGTGTATTTGTATGTACATATATGCATTATATGGTATATACTTATATCTTTGCAAATACATATATGTATGTATATGAGAGAGAGTTAGTTTCAGGAAGGTTCCTCTATCCACTCTTTAGCCAGTACCTCCTATACCTGCTCCCAGTTCTGTTGTATGGTATGAAGCAAAACAAATCCAGTCTTTCTTTTCATGTCTTGGAAGATAGCTGTCATGTCCTTCTCAGTCTTTTCTTCTCTAGTTCCATCAACTTATCCTCATATGGCATTTTTTATTTACTAAAATTTTAGTAATGTTCCCACCATTTTGGTCCACTTCTTTTGGATGTACTCCAGTTTTTCTAGGCCTTTCCCAAAATTTTTCATCCGGAATGTAATGCAGTGTTCCAGATGTGACCTGAATATAATAGGGAATGCTTTTTTGCTACTATAAGGAAGAACAAAAAGCAATCATTAGTGATGGCGGGGAAGGGTGGTGGAAAGAGAAAAGAACTTGCTTTAGGTCCGCAATCAAATCAATTTAAGTCATCAAGCAGTAATCAAATATTACTATGTACTAGGAGGGAATGTTCTGAGGAATGGATATACAAATTCAAGCAAAAAAAATGTTCCCTGACCTCAAGAAGCTTATTTTCTGGGTAATCAGAATACACGCTGTCCTGGGTTAGGGGGAGAGGGGAGACAGGGAAGAAATTTGAAATTCAAAATTTTGTGGAAGTGAATGTTGTAAACTGAAAATAAACAGTAAAAAATCTGTGGAACCCTCTGCAGGAGAGTTTAAATTCTCTTGAGGAGGTGGGAGATGTCAGTGGATAAGTATATACTAAAAAAAAAGAAGCTTAGACTGAAAGAGGGAAAGAAGGTATTTTTGTGGGAGCAAGATAGGGAAGTTTGGAAAGTCAGAAACAGAGTCAGAAGAGGAATGAGGAATGGCCAGCTTGAATGCTTCTTCAAAATGGAGGTTCTGAGAATAATGGGAGAATGGGACCCCAAGAGTGAGAAGGCAGCTGAAGCATGGTGACAAAGTCCGGTGAGGGAGCCAGCTCGGGAGTACAGCAGGCCTGTGAGGGCCCATGTAGATCAGAGTGAATTGCTCCCCTCTTTAAATTCAAGGACTAAAGTGAATTGAAATAATATTAAGCAGTGAGATTACTATTCTTATTAAAGGAACTCTTAGTGTGTTACAACTTCCAGATAAAAAGAAATAACGTTGAATTGGTATGACCATCCTTTGTTTTAGTAGTTTGCATGAGGGTAGTTCAGACTCTGAAGCTTGGCATGAGATGTAAGCGTTACTCCATTTAGTAGGCTTTTCTCATGAAATCCATCAGTTAAATGCTGTGATAACTTGTTGAATTTCAGTCTTATTTTTCATTCTTGGCATCTCCCTGTATCTCTGTTTGAGGGATGAGAAATACCTGAATTTGCTCATTGAAACAAGTGATGTGACCTGTGAATGAATTTTTTTGAGATTTCATGAAAGACTTTTATTTAAAAAATGTCATAGATTCAGCATAAAGTGCATCGTTGTCCTTCTCCCCCTCTCTACCTTATCCCTCATCCCTCCTACTCTTCTGGCAGCCAAATACCCCACCTCTTTTTCAGCGAGAAGATTAGGGAACCAACTGAAAGAAGGTGTAATAATAAGTGGCTAGATTATATGAATGTACTTTAAGTTGGGCCATGCTATTTACCTAGGTGTGATACTTGAAATAATGATGCTTTTCTAGGGGAAGAAAAACTGCTCAATGCTGTTTTTTATAAAGCCAAAGATTTGGCCGTATTCCTGACAACTGAACACCTTCCCACCCATCCACAGTCAGTCTATTTAAAGGGCTAAATCAATTGTCAGCTATCTACAGGAAAAGCTTTTCACATCTGCCTGCTCAGGACAGGCAGGCAGCTTCACCTTTGAAAGAATTACTTCATAAGAAAAGGTCACTTCATCATCTCCTGCCATGCTAATAGGTTTTCAGCTCTTAGTTTGCTTATCAACAACCGGCCTTTTTTCTCAGTTTTTTGTTCCTAGGAAATTTTAGAAGTACACTCAAAATGCAGTTGAGGGCCAGCATTTGGGTAGGTAAAGTCAGTGAGTACATAGAGAATCATAGGAGCATAGCATGATAGAAGGGTAAGAATGGGCCTTAAATATATTCTAGTCTAAGCCCCTTCCCTCATTTGACAGATGAGAAAACTGAGTAGGTGATTAGGTGATGCCACCCAGATCACATCACCAGTAAATGAAAGGAATGGAATTTGAAGCCCGGTCTCGTGACTCTTGTATGTGTGTTCATCCTTTGTTGCCAAAGAAGACTATGACATCAGAGAAATGATGACATGACTTGCACTTGACTTTGTTTTGAGTGAGGGAGGGCTGTGCAGGTCACCAACCTCACTCTTCCTCTAGAGCCATCTGGATCCAGTGACCTGATATTGCTCAGGATGACTGGAGATGAGCCAGAATGCAAAGGGAGACCTTGGCCTTCGTAGGGTAAGGCCTTTTCAGGTATTCAATTAGAGGGAGGTCACGCTTATTCAGTGAATAGGCCTCTTTAAGAAATAGTGAGACAATGGCCCTTTAATGAGGAAAAGAAAAAAATAATAACTAAATCAACCTGGAAGGGAAGGGAAACAGTTACTATTGATAATCACTGTAAGGTCACAGGAGGCCACAGGGTCATTAAGAAGAGCTTGGGTGGGACCGAAGGAAGGAAGGAAGGAAGGAAGGAAGGATGGAAGGATTTTCTAAGGCTAACAATTCCTGCATAGGACCTGCGTTGTGCCACACTGTGTTATTAATGCTGTTTTCCTGGTGACATTTATGGAAGTAAAAGGACTTTTGGTATATTTGTGATGGTGGAAAAAAGCTACAATATTGGCTTTAGAATCAAGGGACCTGAATTCCAATGTTGATTTTGCCTGTAGGACAGTGGAAAAATAATTTTAATTTTGGGGGGCTTCAGTTTCATGCTTTGTGAATTAAGGAAGATAAATTTACAGGATCTCAAAGGTTCCTTGTAGCATTAATTCCTATGATTGTGTTACTTTGGTGCCTCTTGGTACTTTGATTTGTTCACAGAGTGAGTGTAAGACCCTGGTCAGCATGCTGGGTATAGGAGGTAGATTTTCATTATCTAGGTTACCCAAGGTGAAATTTCCTGATGTGACTGTGCTTTTCCTTGTGTATTAACTATCAGGAAAGCAGACTAGGGAAGAGTGTGAAATGTACCCTTGCCTTGTGTGTCCCTGATTTGAAACAGTTCTTGGGATTGACTCCTTGTGGCAGGGGTTTAGTATTTTGCTAAGAGTCTATAATGAGAAAGCTCATTGAAGACTGTTTTATCTACATTTCTGATACAGTGCTTATTCAGAGAATGTTCTGTAACGATTAGCATATCTTTTGATAGCCCATATGCAACATTGCTTGTATAGTTAACTTTTAAAAGTTTCCTTCTTATTTTTTATTTTTATTTATTTTTAAAACATATGGTTTATTTATTTTTCAGTTCTCAACATTGACTTCCACAAAAATTTGAATTCAAAATTTTCTCCCCATCTCTCCCCCACATCCTAGGACAGCATACACCCCATCCTTCCCCTCCTCCAATCTGTCCTCCCTTCTATTACCACCCCCATGCATCCCCCTTCCTCTCTATTTTCCTGTACAAAATAGATTTTTATACCCCAATACCTGTATATCTTATTTTCCAATTGCATGCTAAAACAATTTTTAACATTCATTATTAAAGCTTTGAGTCCCATATTATCTCCCTTCCTCCCTCCCCACTCATCCACATTGAGGAAACAAGCAATTCAGTATAGGTCATACACGTGTAGCCATGCAAAACACTTCCATAATAATTATGTTGCGAAAGATTAACCACATTTCCCTCTGTCCTATACTGCCATCCATTCATTCCATTCTCTCCCTTGACTTATCTTCCAAACAAAAATGTTTGCTTCTGATTATCCCTTTCTCCAATTTGTTGTTCCTTCTATTATCTTTCCCCTCCTATCCCCTTCCCTACTGCCTTCCTTCAGGGTAAAATAGATTTCCATATCCAATTGAGTTTGTGTTATTCCTCCTTAAACCAAATCCCATGAGAGTAAGTCTTACTTATTTCCTTTCATCTCCCCCCTTTTCCCCTTGTAAAAGCTCTTTCTTGCCTCTTTTATGTGAGATGATTTGCTACATTCTACCTCTCCCTTTCTCTTACTCCTAGTACATTCCACTCAATAGTAAATTTTATTTTTTAGGTATTCTTCTTTCATATTCACCTCATCCCCTGCCCTTTATACATATGCACACACATACACCTGTGTACATATACACACCCACACATATAACATACAGATACATATATACCCTACACACATTATATATAGGCACACATATATGCATATATATACATGCATGTATATATGCATATACATGCATGTATATATATGTATATGTGTGTGTATGTGTGTGTGTGTATATATATATATATATATATATATATATATATATATATATATATATATATATATATATATACCCTTACAAATAACATTTTTCCATGCAGGAATGCAAACAATTCAGCTTTAACGAGTTCCTTGAGACTTTTCTTTCCTGTTTATCTTTTCATGTTTCTCTTGGTTCTTATACTTGAAAGTCAAATTTTCAATAAGCTCTGGTCACCTCAACAAAGAATGCTTGGAAATCCTCTATTTCTTTGAAATTCTATTTTTTCCCAGTTTCACTGAGTAGGTGATTCTTGGTTTTAATCCTATGTCTTTTGAGCTCTAGAATATCATATTCCAAGCCCTTTGATCCCTTAGTGTAGAAGCTGCTAAATCCTGTGTTATGCTGATTGTATTTCCACAATACTTGAATTGCTTCTTTCTGGCTGCTTGTAATATTTTCTCCTTGACCTGGGAAATGTGGAATTTGGTTACAATATGCCTAGGAGTTTTCCTTTTGGAATCTCTTTCAGGAGGTGATCCATTTCTATTTTACCCTCTGGTTCTAGAATATCAGAGTAGTTTTTCTCCACAATTTCTTGGAAGATGATGTCTATGTTCTTTTTTTTGATCATGGTTTTCTGGTAGGTCAATAATTTTTAGATCTCTCTTGGATCTATTTTCCAGGTCAGTTGTTTTCTCAGTGAGATATTTCACATTGTTTTCTATTTTTTCATTCCTTTGCTTTTGTTTTATAAGTTCTTAGTTTCTCATAAAGTCATTAGTTTCCATCTACTCCATTCTAATTTTTAAAGAACTATTTTCTTCAGTGAGCTTTTGAACCTCCTTTTCCATTTGGCATTCTCCTTATTGACTTTTTGGACCTCTTTTGCCATTTGAGTTAGTCTATTTTTAAAGGTGTTATTTTCTTCAGCATTTTTTGGTCTCCTTTAGCAAGCTGTTGACTCGTTTTTTATGATTTTCTTCCATCACTCTCATATCTCTTCCCAATTTTCCCATCTCTCTTACTTGATTTCAAAATCTTTTTTGAGCTCTTCTATGGCTTGAGACCATTGCACATTTTTTTGAAGCTTTAACCTTGCTGTCTTCCTGTGATGGTATGCTTTGCTCTTCCTCATCTGAAAGGATGGAAGAAAATACCTTTTCACCAAGAAAGCAATCTTCTATGATCTTATTTTTTTCCCTTGTTGGGACATTTTCCCAGCCAGTTACTTGACTTTTAAGTCCTTTATCAAGTGGAGGTTTTTACTATCCTAGGCTTCAGAGGTTTTGTGCAGCTGTTCTCTGAAATATCTCTAGAGACTTGTAAGTTCTCAGTTCCTCCAAGGTAGCACAATCAAGGAAGAAGGGTCTGTGAGCAACCAAAAGTACTTTTTTCTGCCCTGGAACTGTGAGTAGGATTCCCTCTCCACAGCCGTCACAAGTTCTGCCACAGCAACGCTCCTCCTCACCCCACGACTGCCACTCAGGACTGAGACCCAGATCAGTGGGTAGATTCCCCAGGGTCTTTAGGCTGAGGGTTCTAATAGTGGATGCTGCTGCTGCAGTGGATGCCGCCACCCTGCAGTGGCACATAATTCAACTGTGGTTGAACCTTGCTCTCCTGTCACCCAAGTGAAAGAGCTTTCTTGCTGACCTTTGAAGCTGTCTTTGGCATTTGTGGGTTGAGAAATTTGGGAACTGCAGTAGCTGCCTGTGATTCTGCACCCTGAAGCCTGCTCCAGTCCAGTCTGTGCCACGTGGTCTATGCCGGGCTGTGCTCTGCTCCAAGTCCCATGTGATAGACCTTTCTTGTTAACCTTCTAGGCTGTCTTGAGCTGAAAATCTGTTTCACTCTGTCATTTTGTGGCTTTTGCTGCTCTAGAATTTGTTTAGAGTCATTTTTTACAGGTATTTTAAGGGCTATGGGGAAGAGCTAGAGCAAGTCCATCCTTCTACTCCACCCTCTTGGCTCTTCCTCCCAAAGTTTCCTTTTTAATTATGAATTTAATAGTTATCAATAACTACAAAGATATATGTATGTATATATAACATTTTCTACACACATTTTATATGTATATATATATTCATATATATGAATCTGTCTATCTATCTATCTATCTATCCAATAGTTAACAATGACCATTCTTTGTGACTCCATTTGGGGTTTTCTTGGTGGAGATTCAGGAGTGACTTGCCATTCCCTCCTCCAGCTCATTTTATACATGAGGAAACTGAGGAGAAAAGGGTTGGGTGACTTACTTAGGGTCATACAGTTAGTAACTGTCTGAGGCTGGATTTGGACTCATGAACATGAACCTTTCTGATTCCAAGCCCAGCGCTCTATCTACTTTGCCACCCTGATTATCTTTGTCTTTTGGAATTCTGTTAAAGTGAGACCGTTACTTCTCAGTGAGATTCAATCTCTAGCTAAAATTGACCATTTTTTTTTGAGGGGTAAAGGAAAGGCATTTGGGTTAAGTGACTAGTAAGTGTTAAATGTGTAATGCCGGATTAATTGACCATGTTTTGATAGACATAATCAGAAGGCATTTTGTTAAAATGTGGAGAATAATAGCACTTACTTCCCAGAGCATTTCAGAGGCTCCAATGAGACAATATATGCAAAGCACTTTGTAAACTTTATAGTTCTATGTAAATGTGTTGTAGTAATTAACATAGAGGCTATCTAGTCCAACCACACCTCATAAAAAATCCTTTCTACAACTGTGGCTAATGAGACTGCACTCAAAAGCCTCTAGTCAAGAAAGACATGTTTTTTTAAGGAATTCATTCTAATTTGGGGTGGCCCTAATCTTAGGAAGTTCTCCTTCATAGTGGATTTTCTTCTACAACTTCTAGCTATTATTCCCACTTTGGTTCTCTAAGGCCAAGGAGAACATTCCTCTTTCTTTTGAAAATCCTTTAAAAAGAGCTATACTCCCCTGTAGTCTTTTCTTTTCCAGGCTAAATATCTCTGCTTCCCTCATATGATCATTATATAGTGTCTTCTCTGGTTTTCTCTCCTGGTTAACCAACTCTGGTTACTTTCTGGCTTTTCTGGGTTCTTTCCTAAAATGTGGGATCAAAAATTTAGAACAGTTTTTCACATGTGTTTTAACTACCATATTCTGGCACAGTAGGAATATCATATAATCAGGGCAGCTAGATACTGGGCCTGGATTCAGGAAGACTTTCTGAGCTCAAATATGACCTAACACACTTACTTGTTGTGTGATCCTGGGCAAGTCATTTAATCCTGTTTGTCTCCGTTTCCTTATCTGTAAAATGAGGTGGAAATGGAAATGGCAAACCATTCCAGTATCTTTGTGAAGAAAACCCCAGGTGAGGTCATGAAGAATGAATAACTGAAAAATGACTGAACCACACCAAAAGCAATATCAACTCTTTAATTATGGTTATTGTCTATAAACAGCTTTGATTCAGTGAAATAAGCTTAGATTTTGGAGTCTAAGGACTTGGGTTAGAATTCTGGCTCTGCTACTTAATACTTTTATACACTTTTATACACTTCGGTAGGTTGCTTAACTTTTTCTAGCCTCATTTTAGCTATCTGTAAAATGAGGGAATTAGGTGGCATAAGCTCTAAGATTACTTTGAACTCTCCTTTTATCTCTGGGACACAAAATTCATCAAGCTTTTGGTATTCAGAGACAACTTCCTTTTCATGATTTATGTTACTATCATCATTATGTTATTTTTCTTGGTCCTTCTTATTTCTCTTTGCATCCATTACTATAAATCTTCCCAGGCTTCTCTGAATTTTTCATATTCATAATTTCTTAATGCAATAAAGTAGTCTTCATGTTCATATTATGTTTTTCTGTTTGGTCTCAGAAAGTAGAAGTAGTAAAAATGGGTAGAAGTGGTGGAGAGGTAGATTTTGGTTCAATATTAGCAGAAAAATGTTTTCTAAGAATTAGAATAGAAGAATCATACTTGACACATTTATATGAGGGTATATGCTCAATAGCCCTTAATACAATGCTGCCAAAGTTTGACAAAGAAACCACAGAATGTTGACTGATTATTGTGACATCTATCACTAATACTGGCTTATATTGATCTGTTGTTCTTTTGAAAGTTTATTTGATGTATATTATATTCTGGTATATGTATCATAGCTTTATAACTTTACCACATGCTGAACAAAAGGAAGTAACTTTAATTACTTTGAATACATTTTGTGGGTAACTATTGACTTTATGTTACAGTCATTATACTGCCATCTCCTCATGATAAATAAAAATAATTAAGTAAAAACATCTAATATATATGGTCAGGTATATAATATTCTCTCTT
Organism: Notamacropus eugenii; assembly: GCF_028372415.1. Lineage (NCBI taxonomy): Eukaryota > Metazoa > Chordata > Mammalia > Diprotodontia > Macropodidae > Notamacropus > Notamacropus eugenii. The sequence continues at coordinate 105,050,704 of NC_092872.1, read as the reverse complement.
AGCTATCCTCCAGCTTTATGCTGTAAGGGGTTAATTAAATTTCATTTTCTTTCTTCTTGGACATTTTTTTCATTTACTCAAAGTTCAACTTTTTAAATGATTTACATTGCTGTGTGTTCTCTAGATTCTGCTTGTTTCTTTTTTCAGTTGGTTCATATAAATTTTCCCATGCTTTTCTGAATTTCTTATGTTTGTCCTTTCTAACCACAATATACACTTTCCCATTCACACACAATCATATTTTTTCAGCCACTCTCTAATCACTGGGCACCTACTTTGTTTCCATTTCTTTTCTACACTCTAAAAGAGTCATGCTATTGAAATTTTGATGTATGTTAGACTATCTTTTATAATTGTTAATAAGAGCTTTAAACTTCTGACTTCTTGATAATTCTTAAGAAAGTCTATTCATTCACTTAAAGTCAAAGCAAGTAGTAAGTTAAGGTTTCTTATGGCATTTGCTTCTTTCCTATAATAAATTTTTAACTAAAACCTCTTCATAATCAGTTCATACTGATTTCTTCCTAAACAAAGGAAGCAAAATATTTCTTAAATGAAAAGGGAGAGAAATCTTTGTCAGTGAGTTAATAAATGCCTTCTGAACTTCTTAAGAAATGAACATTCAACATTGTGATTTTTTTAAAAAAATGTAAATTGTTACTAGCTAATAGCAGTCTTAAAGTTATTCTTTTCATCCCTTTTATAAATGTTTCATGTCATACTGCAGCTCTTGCATTTGTTATCTGGTAAGCTGGCAGTGTTAGCATTGTTAAGTTATTTTGTCTGGCTATTACTTCAGGTCTTTTAGTGCTCTATGAAGAGGCCAGAGGGAATTTGACACTTTAGCTTCATTTTGTCAGACCAGCTCTGTACGGGGCTTTTCAATGGTAATGAAATGTGTTTTCCAAAAATTAAGTAAGTCTCTGACTAGAAGATTTTAATCTTAGGGGTTAAAAACCTCAATGGAAAAAAAATCAGATGTTGAAATTGACACTGAAGAGAAGGAACCTCAAAGTAGATTTAAGAGATGATGAATGTAGTGTCTGAAGTCAGATATGTTTTATACTAGGCTAATTCCACTTGGTCCCAGAGAGCAGCAGTAGGAATAATTGGTAGAAGCTGCAGAAAGGCAGATTTTTTCTTCAGTGTAAAGAAAACCTCCTGACAATTAGGATCATAGGATCATAGAGGTACAGCTGAAAAGGCCCCTAGTAGAAGCCTCTCTGATTTCAAATGAGAAAAACAGGTCTAGACAAGTTCCTGCAAGGTGACACAGGGATTAAGTTGACAGAATGTCCAAAAGTTAGAATGAGCTACTTGAGGAAGTGAATTCAAGATTCCCTGTCACTTGAGGGGCTTTATGCACAGGCTTGATGGCCTCCTAGCAGCAAAAGTATAAAGAATATTTTTATTTACATTAGGAGATCTCCTTTGATGTTTTCCAGCTCTGGGATTATGTGATGCTTTTTTGAAACTGGGGCTTCCTTTTGATTTACTAATATTTTCTTTTACATTGTGTTAGAAATTACTGCTTTGGTGAATTCAAATCAGTTGGCTTAGTCAAGTCACTTCAACAACCTGCATGATTCCCCTCCCCCCAACATTTTAAATCCATTGGCCTCAGTTATTGGATGGTTTCATTGAATTGACTGAACTTGCCATTTTTTGTGGGGATAGGGACTGGTGTTTGTTCAGCATCTCTGCCCCTAAGAAATGAGCAGTTCCCCTCACACAACCCAAGTGTATAATAAAAGTCTTCAACAGCAATCAACAGGCATTTATTAAAGGAGTACTGTGACTCAGGTACTGTGCTGGGGATACAAATACAAAAGCCCACCCTCAAGGATCACTGAAAAAAAATGAAAAAAACTTGGGATGGGATGATGAAAATTTCTCTTGTGTTATTTCCCCAACTCATTATTTCTCTTATTGCAGTATTTCAGTATTTTTATTGTTGTTCGTCCTTCATTCTCCAAGAGGACCATGGCATCAGGAAGGTGAATTGGATTTTAGAGAAGGAGGGCTATGCAAAGCCACCAGCCTCACTTTCTTATCCAAAGCCATCTGGTTCCAGTGGCAGGATATAGATTTGAATGACTGGATATGTCCCCAGATGCAGTGGGAAACCATGGCCTCTTTAAACTAAAGTCTTTCTCAGGTCTCACTTTTTCTATGGCAACACCCATTCAGTGATTAAGTCTAGGTAAGAAATGAGGTGAAGAATGACCTCTTTTACCTAGTGAAAAAAGTCAGTATACTATTTATATAAATGTTAGTCTCTTATTTTTTAATATAAAAACTTGCAAATTTTACTGAGGATCTGATAAGCAGTTAGTTAAAATGGTGTCTGTAAGTTATTTTCAGAATGTAGGCAGCCTTTCAAATGATATAAAGGCATATGTTGCCAATGTATGGGTCAGAATGGAAGGAAAAACTTCAGTCTGAAAATTCCATTTGCTAACTCACACCCTGAATTCGATAGAACATTGAAAACAGTAAATTACATATTAAATAATTATCTGTGGAATGAATACTGACCACATCAGTAAATCAACAGTCATTTCCTAATTGTCCACTGTGTGCTAAGCTTTGTGATACTGGTGAAATAACAGTGACCTCAAGGAGCTCACATTCTACAAAGGAGAAGGTGGGGGAGATGCAAAAAGACTCACAGATAATTCACAGAGTTAAAATAAATAAAATGTAGATGCAATAAAATCATAGATAAATAGACAGTGATGGAGGAGGTGGGGCATAACAACCAGGGAAATCGGATAGGGCTTCTTGAAAGAAATATACTTGAAGCTGAGCCTTAAAGGGAGCTGTGGGTTCCAAGAGGCTACCAGGTTTAAAAAACAAAAAACAAAAAACTTTATTAGCATGCAATATTTACTACTGTACCCATTTAAAGGTACAGTAGTGATTGGATAGGGAGTGTCCTGCACCACAAGAAGCAAACAGGTCAATTTAACTGAAGTACAGAGTACAGAGAAAGGGATTAATATGTAGTTAGTCTGGAGAGAAAAAATGCTGCCAGATTGTTAAGGGTATTTAAAAACAAATTGGGCCTTTTAAAAATTTTATCCAGAAAACAATGGGGAGACCCTAAAGCTTCTTGAGAAGGGGAATACCATGAATTGACATGAATCTTAAGAATATACATTTGATATCTGTGTGAAATATGACTTGAAAAGAATAGATATTGGGTGCAGGGAGATCAAGTTAGGAGCTGTTTCAGCAGTCCAAGTTAGAGGCAATGATGATCTACACTAGCATGATTGGAATGGGATTAAAAAGAAGGGACAGATAGGAGAAATGATGAGTAGGTGAATCAAGAAACTTAATTTGGATATTGGGATGGAAGGTGAATAAAGGTGAAAAGTTGAGGATTGCTCCTGAGTTTTGAACCTTAGTGACTGGAAGAATGGTGGTACCCTCAAAAATAGAAGGTTTAGAGGGGAAAATAATGAGCTCTGTTTTGGACACATTAGACTTGAACACATTACAGGTAAATGAATAATCAAAAACTAAAGCTGTAGTGTTTTGGACTGTGCAATTATACAGATGTGCATGACTTGAAGAATATTCAATATAGGAAAACTCAGATTTATAAGATAGGTAAATTCAGGTCTGATGATTAATATTACAAGGAACCTATTCCTTTCAAGGGGAATCTTTTAAACAGTGAGCTCCTCTGGTTCATTTAAATGTAAATTGATTTACAAAAGTTTAATGCATTCATAATATTTGAGGAATCCAGTTCTGGAACCAAGCAAAGTAAATTATAAAGAAATAGTAGATGTAGACGAAGAACATGAGACTGCAGAGGAAAACCATTTATAAGTTTTATCCACCCAAGGAAAGATACTGAATGTAGACAGAACTGAGTAATATCTAGGTATTCATTCATACAGCAAGTATTTACTAAACACTTAATATGCATCCACATATTGTTCATTAACCTCTTCAAGAAATTCTATTTTCTTTTTCTCAATTTTTTTCACAGGAATTAAGAGCTGGAAAGGAATTTAGAGATCAAAGTAATCCAAACCTTTCATCTGCCCTGTGTAGGTGACTAGAGAGCATATCATTAAGTGCCAAATGAATGGTACAAATTTTAGAAACGTAGATTAAGCTTTCAAACAGACTTTAAAGACAATCAAATTTAGCTGTTTAATTTTACAAATGAGAAAACTGAGAATCACGAAAGGTGGAGTGACTTTCCAAAGATCATGTGGGTATCAAGTATCAGTAAGGTTTTGAACTGAGGTTTGAAACAGTGCCTTCTCCACTGAGATTCTAAGTAGTATTAGGTATTCTTAGACTGAAAGACTTATGCTTTGAGAGGATTGCTTTGGCAGATGTGTGGATAGAATATTATGCACCATTTTAATTCATGTAAATTAATTTATGTTTGTGTGTGGAGGATGGATTGGAGAGGGGAAAGACAAGAAGCAGGGAGACTAATTAAGAACTTACTATTGTAGTTCAAGGTGATGAGGGCCTGCACTAGGGTAGTGGTCAAAGAGGTAAAGAAAGGTACAGATGTGAGAGATATGTCTTACCTCCACAATAAGTGGCAAATGATTGGATGTAAAGGATGAAAGGAGGGTTGAGTTGGCAATGGGTTTAAGATTGCAAATATAGGTTACTGAAAGGGTTCTGGTATCCTCTACAGCAATGCAGAGGTTTGAAGAATAAATAATGATTCCATTTTGGACATACTGATTTTGAGATGCCTGTGGCAGATATTTAGATATCAGATGGAATACATGACTTCTGAGGTCCCTTGCAGTTCTAAGATTCTGCAATTCTATTGCATAGGAGTTACTAAGAGGGAGAGATTATTGTGAATTAGGGTAGTCATGCAAGGTTTAATGGAGAGAGGGGAAAGGATTTAAACTGTATTCTACAATATGGGAAAGATTTAAATATGAATATTTTAGGCTGAGAAAATCACCCGAACAACACTTAACAGTCTGGACTAAGCAAAGAATGTTTGAGAAATGAATAGGCCAGGCAAACTAGAGAGAATTTAACTAGACTATTACTAGAGAGAGATAAAAGGCTGACAAAGTAGGTTGGGACCTGAGTGTGAAGGGCCTTATACCCTTGATAAGGAGTTCAGATTTTATTCTTTTGGTAATTATTGTTGTCAAATCCTTTTTTAATCCTGTTAGACTCAGGGGTTAACCTTTTTTTGGGGGGAGGCTTTCTTGGCAAAGATACTATAAAGGTTTGACAAACAGGGTTAAGTGACTTGTTCAGGGTCACACAGTCAATACATGTCTAAACCTGGATTTGAACCCCCGACTTCCTGACTCCAGGTTGGACACTATTCATTGTGTCACCTACCTGCCCTAATCAGTAATTGGGAGCCACAAAAATGTCAGAAATGGAAAGAGATAATGAGAGGGTATTTTAGGAAGATTAATCAAGTTGACCCGTATGCAGGTGGGTTGGAGGGAGAGAAGAAAATGAAATGATCTAGTCAGTTTTCCAGATATTTGAAATTCATTCTATCATGACATTTGCCATTCGTTAATTTTCAAAGGATCACTGAAGGTACAGTTTTCTCTCTTCTTCAACCAGTTACAAAGCTATAGAAATCTAGGCTTATTCTCCTCTCCCCCCCAAAAAGGAAAAAGAAAAATTAAGTTACAATAATTGACTTTTCAAAATGATCCTTTGCTTTACAAAGGGATTCAATGTAGTAAAATTTAGAAATTTCTTATTTGTAAAAACAATTAGAATATTGTACTTGAAATACTCTGTACAAAAATCTTCAGCAACATGTATATTATCTGAAGCAAGATACACTTCTGTTATTGTATGTATTGATAATAAAAGCATTCTTATGTAATGATGGTCATGTACAGGATAAGTTGTAGGTGGAGAAACTGGAGGCAGAAAGTGTGATTAAGATACAATTTGACAGGCTGCTTTCTCTTCTGCCGTTCTGCCGTATTTGGAGGCTGCCAGCTCCATGTAGGAGTTGCTGCTGTCACCATGGCCCTTTGTGACACTGACGTCCAAAAGCAGATCAAACACATGATGGCTTTCATTGAACAGGAAACAAATGAGAAGACTGAAGAAACAGGCATAAAAGCAGAAGAGTAGTTCAACATTGAGAAATGTCTTCTTTTGCAAACAGAGACTGAAAATAATGGAGTATTATGAAAAGAAGGAGAAACAAATTATGTAGCAGAGGAAAATTCAGGTGTTCACTGTAAGCAAGCAGGCAAGACTGAAAATCTTTTGAGCCAGAGATGACCTTATTTCAAATTTATTAAATGAAGCAGAGACTCTTCACAGTGGTGAAAAATACAACCAGATATCAGGTGCTTTTGGATGATCTGGTATAGGGATGGGGAACCTGTGGCCTCAAGGTCACATGTGGTCCTCTAGGTCCTCAAGTGCTAAATCACAGAACAAATCCCCTTAATAAAAAAGAATTGTTTTGTGAAGATTGGATTCAGTCAAAGGGCTGCACTTGAGAATTTAGAGGGCCACATCCTCCAGGGTTTATACCAATTGCTAGAGTCATGAATGATTGTCCATTTTAAGAAAGAGGCTCTCCCTCTATAGTCAACTCTACAGTGCAAAAAACAATCTCTTTGTACAAGATTGTGACAAAAATGATGCTGATGTCCAAGTTGATCAGGAGGCATACCTGGCAGAGGAAGCAGCTAGAGGTGTTGTGATCTATAATAAGAATCATAAAATAAAAGTTTCTAATACCCCAGAAAGTAGACTGGATACTATAGTCCAACAGATGATGTCAGAAGCTCATGGGGCTTTGTTTGGTACTAATGCCAACAGGCAATTTTTGGACTAAGCCTCTGACAAAGAGGGATCCAGTCCATCTGCTCTATTGATGAGCAATAAAAATGTCTATAATTGAAGAAACACTATCAGTATTCCTCCTTTTTGATGCTCTGATACTGTCCTGTGTTTTCCAGTGGAATAACAATAACCTTTGTGTAGAATGCTGTCAGCCTAAGTGTTAACTCTGGGAGAATATTTCTGGGCTTAAATTGTCAAGAAGTAACTTAGTTCATGCAGAAATGGCTAAGTTCTGATTATGTTTTAAGGACAATAGGAATACATATCAGTTGCATGGTTTTCAGTGAGAATCCTCTTTCTGTGATCTTAGACTGAAGGGAGCTGTGTGAGTTATATTATAGACTCTTTGTGTTTGATTTCTATAAGTTATGTAATATGCATAAAGAGCATGCATTTACTCCAGCATTAATAAATTACTTTTGTTAACTATTTGGACTTGGGATCTTTCCCACAGTTATATCTGTGATTCAAAAACCCAAGTTATGAATACGCTCTATTTATTAAAATTAAAAATACGTGGATCAAACAAAAAAAGATACAATTTGATAATATAGTTGTGAGGTAATGAGGACTAAAATTCTCCTTGCCTAAACAAATATTGGCTTCAGTTAATTATTAGGTGTTTTCAATGAATTGACCAATTGTTTTGATGTTATGTTGACCAAGGTGGTCATAAAGGGAATAGAAAAGAAGGGATATTATTAATGGAAGATATCATTAATTTCATGAATCATTACTGACTGTTGACCATATGTAAGTGATGAAAGGAAGGCATTATTACATTATTAATTATTTGATCATATATCATTCTCCTGAACCATGGATTGATAGTTGAATATGGATCAGGGAGTACTCTAAGAAGATTTTGATGTTATTATTATTTTTAACCCTGAGGAATTAGAAATATGGTTGTACCATTAACAGAAATTGGAAAGTTTACACAAGGAGCCTTTTTTCTTTTTGAGAGGGTCCTGAATTCACTTTCTGATTTGAGGTTTTTGAAGTGATGACATATCCAAGTCATTTGGAAACATTAAGTAGGACCTTGGGCAGGAGGACATGGTTCTATTTTGAGATTTTATAGTCCATCTGAAAAGAAGTAAAAGATGAAATCTTGGTGTTAAGATTAGTCATCGTCAACCAAAAAACACAAATGTATGCAGATGACATTGTGGCAAGCACATATACACAAATATAGGTTTGTTTGAAGATAGAAATTTAGACCTCTGATTTCATAGATGTAAGGAATTCCTGGAAGAGTAAATTCCCTTTCAATATATGTTGGCATCTTTTCTGCAATAAATAATCCTAGAAAGTTGCCTGGAATCAAATGACTTAAACAGAGTCACACAACTAGTTCATATTAGAACTGGAACTTAACTTTAAGTTTTCCTAAGAGGCCAGCTGACTATCCTTTATGTATTTGTGAACATAATATTATTGTATAATTTATTTTTCTTATACTATATCTAAAGTAAAAAGGCATTTTTTTCTAAAAGTTTTTCAACTAACTCATATATTAGAATTGGGTAAATCCGGTCAACATAATCTTTCGTTTCTCCAACCACTGGCCTATTAACATGTGATAGACAACACAAACAAAAATTAAGCTCCCTTATTCCGACACTTTAAATTATTATTTTTATCTTTTTTTGTTTTTTTATACTTACCTTTATATGTAACATATACTCTATGACTGAATATCATAAGCCCTTGAGGACAGAGATCATACCACATATAGAAAACACTCCATTGTAATTATGAAACCTTTTACAGATTTTCCCATATCCTTGGGATGTTAATTTGTTTATGAAGATTAAAATAAATGATTTTATTATCTAGCCTGTAATAATATTTAGGAGGTATAGTATGAAGTCAATAATAACATTATCTACCCTATAATATTTATTAGACATAGCACGAAAATAATATTATTTAGCCTATACTAATATTTATTAGGTAAAACATGAAAATAACAATATTATATAGCCTTTAATGTTATTTGTTAGGTGTGACATGAAAATTGCCACAGATCATCAATGGAGAGAATTTGAAAACATATCTATCAACTTTAGGTAAAAGAGTCCCTTCATAATTTTAAAAAATGATTTACTTTTCGTAAATGAACACTCTAAAGATGTGGGAAAATCTGTAAAAAGTTTTATCATTATAGTGGAGTATCTCACATAAGTGAATTGTGAAAGTTATGATTACATACCTTAGAAAATAGGGAGAAATAAGAGAAATGTGAAGCACATAATTGGTTTTATGAAAGACCCTGATAAGTTAGATCATCAAAATAGCATTTTAGAATGAAAATGAAAGATTAAGAAGTGAAAAATGGATAAGATCTGTAAAGATTTAGAAAATAACTTTTCACCATCAATGACAGAGCTGTCGCATTTAGATTTTTGCATCACATATATAATCTGTGAGGAAATAGATATGCCACTAAGGAAAACAATTATTGGAAAAGGAATTACATTAGACACAGTAAACACATAGGAAATCTATGCTGGACATCATGGAATTTTGAGGGTATGGAAAGGAAGACTCTCAAGATTTCTGACGGGGAAAAGTAGATTGCAAGTGTTTAGAAAAAATTCACATTGTTTTGTTATCTTCATACCTGTCATCATTTTAGTTTTAATATATAGAGCCAGTTTAGCATTAAAAAAGTTTCAATTCCTGCTTTGACACATAGCTATTAATCAATTAGCTTTGCTATGCTCCAGGAAAACTTCTAAGGCTGCATGCTGCAAAGTAATTGACAATCTGTGTAGTGGCAGGTGTTTTCTTATCAGGAGTTCACTAAACCAGGAGAACCATTGATGTTACAACTACTGAAGAACTAAGCCTGAGAAAATAAGGGGAAAAGCAGACATTTACATCATCCTTTAATATTGTCAAAGCACTTCATGTAATGCAACTATTTGACCTAATATTTGCTTTTGCATCTCTACAAAATGGTTATGAGAATGATGCAGGGGTATATTGAGGGCCTCTTTGATGAAGGCATTGCAACAGAATAGCCAGACATTTACAAAAGATATTCTATAGCAGACCTCATCTTTGCAGTCACACAATTAACTGAAAGGTATAGAAAACGCAAAATCTTACTTCGCTTATTTGTTGATTAGTTTTTAAAAAAATGATTTAGTGGCACAAAATGCTGCCAGAAAGGTTGTCCTCCAAAGAGATGTATCTCATGCATAGTAAAGCATATGGGGACAAGGATTTATGAAGGACCTGGGTCTTAATAATTGTGCTAAGCCTGAAATCAGGAAGACTTGAGTTGAAATCCAGCCTTAGCTGCTTAATAACTGTGTGATCTTGTGCAAGTCACTTAGCCTCTATAACCATAAATTATAGAGAAAATGCCAATTTGCCCTGGTAGATTTCACTAAAATTGGTACAATTACTAAAATGATGTAGTTTGCTTATCTCTAACAAGCATCTTCCCATAGTCTTTTGGTAATAATTGTAATTTGAGATAGTTGTGTTCTGTTTCCCAAGTACCTTTAATCTCATTTTATAAAAGTAAAAGCAACCTATACAACAAAAGCTAACAAAATGTCCCACAACTACATGAAATGAAAAAGAAAAGCAACTTATGTTTGAATTAGTGACCTCTTCTAATTTTTACATCTATAATTAAACCCAAGATTTTAATCAAAATTATGATTCTAATTAAGGGAAGGAAAAACCTTTACTATAAGAGCCTGACATACAGAATCCATAAAGAAAAACTGTCAAATTCCAAAAGCCAATACGAATCTCCAATGGTTGTGATGATGGGATGCAAATAGTTGATTTTTAAAAAGAGGAAACAAATTACTAAGAATTATTTTTTAAAACAATATGTTCATACTGATTAGCAGTCATGGAAACAAAATTAAAATAGATTTGCAATACACCTAAAATAAAATGTAACTGAACTCAGTGCTTTTGATATTGCAGGTTAAGTAGGCATACTGCTCATGGAATTGCAGATTAACTTAATATTTTTGGATCAATTTGGTAACACATGATGAGTCATATTAATGAAAAAATTTTTTGATTCCATAAACCCATTGTGGTTATTCTACCTTGAGAAGGTTATTAAATAAAAATAAATCTCTATGGTGATATTTATCATGTTGTTATTTGTAATTAAAAAGAATTGTGAGCAACATTAATATGAACACTTTGGAATAGCTGAACAACTTGTGTTTTGGCAATATGTTGGATTAGTATAACATCATTAAAGCAGAATCTGAAGAAATATGGAATGTGGAATGACATAAAATGAAGAAAACAGAACCATGAAAATTATATACATATTGTGTATTTGCATCTTTTCATCTACACATAGGAGGTTTTGTCTGGCTTGTGATTATTTTATGTATCAAGGGCTGATAGTGTATCATGGTACTTAAAATTGTAAGAGTTTATAGAAACCAATGCAATATAATTTCATGGGTATGAAACTGTGCCTCAGAGAGGTGAAACCAATTCTTAAGGTCACAAAGGTAGCAAGTAACACTGCCTGATTAGGTTGAACTTTTATCTGTTTGATAGTGGGGTAAGAACACATACATTTTCACCATTATTTATAGGTTGGATAAGTAGTTATTTCTGGTATGCACAAGTTGATCTATTTCAAAGACCTTTCATCCTAGGTCTGTATAACCAAATTACATTTTTCTATGTGATTCTTTAAGGTAACTGTCAGGATGTTTTTCTGTAGCCCATTTCCCCTTTGATAGTATCCCACATGATTTGGTGCTCTCATTTTCTTTTCTCTTCATATGATTTTTTATGTCATAGAAAATCATCAGAATCTGTCTGTCTATCTAGAGATGGAAGCAATATGTGATTTATTTAGGACAAGCAGTGATTTTGATAGTTTCATTTTGTGACAGCAATGGATGAATATGTATATGTTCTACTACTCATACTAGGCTCATTCAGACCATCTAACTGACCAGATGAAAGAAGGAGCTAGTTTTTCCACATGTTGTTAGTTGCCTGTTAACAAATGACTAGATTTCATGCCATATGTGTGTTTCATTGCTTTCTTCGGTTGTGCTTTCAATTCTGTAGTTTTAAAGAATTGTTATTACTTCCACAAAATGTGCCAAAGTTGTAGCTTTGAAAAAGCACAAATAAATGACTGTTAGGGAGACTGTTGTATTAGTGTAGTGAAGTTTTTCATGATCATTCAAATCTACAGTGAAAAACGGTCATTTGCACTGAAGTCCAAAGTGAAGGGTGGTTAAAAAAAAGTAGTGCTAAGAACTGAGAAACTGTCATTGAGAAACAGCTTAATTAATCCTTTGCAAACAAAGATGTTTCATAGAAACTTACAACTCACATGATTGTTATTGACACACAGTGTCCCATAGACTTCTTGAAGTTGGAAAACAGTGAAAAGGTAAGTAAAAAAAACTGCTAACCATTGCTATGAAGAAGAAAATTTCTTGTTCTACATAATACAAAAAGACTGGAGCAATTAAAATTGAAAACGGATAATTTTTACTGATGGATTCTTTTTCCTCATTCAAAACCATACAAAAAACTATTTTCAGAAGAAATCTATGTCAATCTGTATGATATGGGAATATTCAGGATAATGCAAAGCATCCACCCAAAGAAATTTTGTAAGAATATTTTTCCAGGTCACCTTGAAGTCTTGTCTTCATTGAAGGAATCATGGACTCTAATAAATATGTGGATATTCTGAGAAGTAGAATTATTTTGGAGTTAGGAAAATTCCCAGATGGAGATGCAACAATGTAACAAAATTTTATACCACATTATATATCACAAAAAGCTAAGAAATTCATCCAAGAGATGGGGACTAACATGGTTTAATGACCTGAGAACTCCTCTCATTTCAACATCACTGAAATGTATGTGTTCAATCAAGGTTAATCTGGGGAAGGGGAATGGACTTAGCATTATGATTAATATCTAATGGATTGTGTAGTTTCATGATGAAGAATTAAAGAATACGTGTCATGCTCTTGTGAATTCAATGCTAAATTATACAAAACAAGGAAATGTAGCAAAAGAAAAATATATAATGTATAAAAATAATTTTAAAGACAGAAAATTTTAAGGTTTATTGCATGTTAATGAATATAAGTATTTTATTTTATCATGGTTAATTTAAATAAAATTATATATTTTTGTGGGTATTTGTATATCCTGTATCCCTATCGAATTATATTTTTTTAAAGAAGGAGGTTTCTCATATTTCAGATAGTTCCTTAACTTAGGAGAGTTGGGCAGGGTAACAAAGTGTAGAACAGTTATAATCTGCATTCATGGAGAGAATGTTCACTCCAGAATATCACGGTTCACAAAGAATATTGCTAAGGTAATATCAGTGCATAACTTTAAAGTTTATAGAACACTTTCTTCACAACAAACATAGAGTAAGTAGCATAAGTATGATTTTATGGATGAAAAACCAAAGTTGCAAAGCAGAGTTGAAGTAAGTTGGCTAAGATTGCATTACTGATAAGAGGCAGTGATTCAAATCTATGTTTCCTTACTCTAGGTTCAGTGGAACCACATTTTAAAAAAAATTATTCTTTGCTACATCTGCTATTTATGCTAACATCTGTGTTGGACTTAATTTAGATAAGAGTAGGTTGGACTGATCTTTGATTAAGCCAGGGCTTTATTTATAGACCAAATGACTAATGTAATATTGATTCAAGGATCTCTATTTAAATACTTGAGAACACACTTTTAGGTACCCTAGAGTGTTTTAGAAGCATCCACTTACACATAAATGATTGATGTTTTAATTAAAAATATTGTCTCTAGTCATTTTCATAATTTCCATAGGAAAGTATGGAAACTTTATTGACCTAGATATTCTAAATACATCAGTCTGTCCACTTATACCATCCTATGTCTTTGAGTTATTATATGCTCTTGAAAATAATTAAACTATATTTCTTTACAATTACTCTTTAATTCAGATTTCTTCAGTAATTTAGAGTGGTGCCCCTTCACAAATACTTACATTGTTCAGTTTCATAATGTTTACACCTTGGTGTCAGTGCAATAATCACAAGAAATTCCCACATCCTGGGGGTACCAGCACACAGGTGAGAGGAATGATTAGGCTCTTTCCACTGTACTAATCTGCCATTTGTGAAGGAAATGTGAGGACTATAAGGTCCTTCCCATTCTGGTGGTATACCAACGACAGTGGTGAATCTGTGTAGTAGGTGGGCATTGAGCACCTGGGGGTTAGGTACTAGCAATGCTAGGAGGAAACTGACTGAAAAGGGGACAGAATGGCACCTAATAAACAATACTATACAGCATTTTTGAGGATGGCTTTAATGTTTCCTGTCCTGTTCGCAGATAGAAGAAACAGGGATCAATGACTTTTTTTACTTTGTAGGTCTTTTATTTTTGTTCTCTTGGGGTATTAAAGGTACTCTCTAAATATACCATGAAAATAGGCTATTTAAAAATTAATAAAATAGTTTGATATCTTTTGTTTTAATAATAGTTATTTCCAGGCATACTTTGCCCTCTCATCTCCCCACCTTTAGAATTGAATCTTTTAGCAAACAAAAACAACTGTAACGTATTAGCTGTATCTGATGATGCATATGGCATTCTGCTCCTAGTCACTCACCTCTCTGTCAATATTTCATTATATATTTGATAGTAACATTTCTTTTAAAGTTCCTTATAGTGTTTTTTTCAATTATATCAATATTTCTAGGTATCAATTTGTATAAATCCTCGCATATTTCTTTGAACATTTCTTTGTGCACAATCATATTCCATAACTAACTTGCACTGCATTTTGTTCAACTACACAGTAGCTGTCTTCATGGCATTCTACAGTATCCTGCTTTATATTTTAAGCCAGTGAGATCTTGTATCATTCCTTTGGCTTACTTTGCGTATGGTCAAACCACCTGTTGTCTCCATGCATATAACAGGTAAAAACTAACTTACAACCCATTTTATTTCAAGATAGGGAAATTGGCTTTCTTTCAGCATTGGTGAGCCTGCCTTGCCTTTTAAAGTTAAGTATCGTGCACAAAAAGCAATAATGATATAGCCCAAGAAGTTAGTCACTGTGGCACAGAAATAAATCTGAATTATGGAATGAATGAAAGGAAAATTTTAAAAAGAATGAAAGAATAAGAGAACTAAAGTCCATTTTTGTTATGAAGAAAGTATTAGAAACTAGAGTATATTATGTAAACCTTTTCAAAAACTGTACTGCATTACCTGAATGGTTTCAAGGTAAAAAACCAGTAGGCATTCTATACTATACTGTTTCATTAAGAAATAACACTACTCTATTATTTTATATTTATATGATGAATTTTGTCCCAGAAAATCTCAATGTGATTCACAAATTGTACTTAGCAGACTTTTTATACCACTGAAAATTAATTTTGGGAGCAAAATAGTCTGGGGCCACCATCAGTATGACAGTACATTTCAGAATACCCTTCTGATGATCAGAGAATAGGTTCTTGAGATACCTAGGAATAGATGAATCCTAGAACTTCTGTCCCCCATATAAAGTACGTCATATAGCTTCCCACTTTGCCTTCAAAGCTTTCTCTTCTAAGACTCCAGTCTTCTCATAAATGCTTTCTTCCTTATGTCTTACGCATTTTTTAAAAACTCTCACTGATCTCCCTTTTAAGAAGTTTGTGCTCTGGGCTCAGTGCCAGGGCTCCTCTCTTCTTTCATCCTTTCTTTTATTTGATCCTTCATTTATTTCATAATCTTACTATTCATTTCATCTCAGATAAGGAGCAAGAATGCACCTGAACTAGGGAATAGGATACCTGACATTTTAAATCCTAAATCCTACATTTATAAGTAAGGAAGTTTCCATCTTTAGATTGATGAATAAATATAATGACAAAGGACAGACATTATCCAGAGTTAAGGCCACATAGAAAACACAGAGGAGCTTAAAGAAACGTTGGAATCAATTCATCATTCAAACATGAATTAGTATACCTGTCTTCCCGTATTTCCTCCAACAATGAATTTGTCAGTTTTTTGTCAGTTTCATAGATGCCATGATACTTGATAGTTATTTTAATTTCCATTTCTTTGGTTATTCTTATAAACATTTTTTACATTGTTGTGATTAATTTGCCTTTCTTTTGAAAACTGTTAACTCTTACCTTTAACTACTTGCCTATAGATAAAGATTTGTGTAAATTTTCTATAAATTTATTTCTCCCTATTCCTGATAGAATATCTTGTGCCTGGTACGGTATTGGCACAAAGCAAGTGTTTAATAAAATGTTTGTTAAATGGAATTAGAGTGTGTGTCTGAGTCTTTATGTTGGGGTGAAGGAGAATAACAAAATAATATAACATGCTGCCTTTTATGCCAATGCACAGTAGGAGTGAACATATGCCATATTTGTTGCTTTTTGTGACCTCGTGGGGAAAATATTATCAGTGCACCTACCAATGCTTAATCACACTGCTTCCCTGGGCTTTATATAGTCCCAGTGCCTACCTACACTCTACAAGGAACAGCAGTTGAAAGTCTCACAGGGTCTCTCCTACAGCTCAGAAAAAGAAATGAGTATGGCCTTTGCCAGTTACAGATGCATCAGTGCTTTTGTGGAAGAGAGAAATGTGTCGGATTGGAGCCAAAACCATCCTCTCTAATCCAGCTGGCAGGCCTACCTCCTCCATTAATCTGCCCATTTTAAAGAGTGACTATTCTTTAGCTGCACTATAAGACATGCAGAAGGACTGGATGTCATTAAGAGGCATCTGCCAGGGGGAAATACATTTTTACAGAAGCATTTTAATTTTAGAATGACAAGCTACTAATAAAATTGCAGACACCTAGAACCCTCAGCTATGAGGCTAGGAAGCTTGAGTTGTTTTTTTCTTACAATTTGGTGCCTATTTTTACAAACCTAATTTGGAGTCATCAACTCCATCACTGCAACACCTTTACTTATAGCTACTGAACTTATCTGTCATTCTGGCAAGGAGATTTCTAGTAATAATTTTGAAGAATTTTACATTATGTGAGTATAGCTAATAGATTTTGAGGTTTTTGAAATTTGTTACCGTAAGCAAATCAGCGGGAGGTAGCAGGTCAAATTTTGTCTTGCAATAATCTATGGTTTTTTTTCCTTTTTGTTGTTGTACTGTACTTCCTTTGTAATAAGTTAAATTTCAAGAATGTGATATCATTCATGTAGGAATACTTGTTAGACATAGGAATACTTATTAGACATACTTATATGACTGTGTTGAACAAAACAGGGTCTTAGTTTCTCTGTCTCAGGTAACCCTCTAAACTTCTAAGTTATAGACTGACTGTGATCATTCTCACCTGAGGGAGCTCTTACTTGGTTGACATAAGTGTCCTAGGTGGAATTTGAAACTAATATTCCCTGAATCCAAATAGAAGACATCTGCCATTGTACCATATCAGGAGCTTTTGGAAATAAATGCATTGTTAGAAGTCCTTATCCCAGCCTATACGAATTGGGGATGATGTAAGATTGTTACTTACCCTCTCCTACATCCATGAAATGTAAACTCACAATTGACAAATGTTCCTGAAATCATGATGAGAAAGAAAGAAAACTTTAAAGCAAATGACCATTGATTTTTAACAGACATGACCAATACATTCACATCTTCCCTTTTGCCTACTATTTTGCATACATGAATGTATATATGTAAGTGAATGCATTAATTTGCTCAATCTCTTTATTTCCATCTAATCCTTAAATCCTATGATACTAAGTACATACTATTTTGTGAGTGAATGTACATTTAGCCAATTTTTTCAAGTGGGAGTCTATAGTGTTTGAGAGAGGGAATGAGAAGTTAAAACGTAATTGCTGTTGGAATTTTTGGAATGAAATGGGAGGATATTAATGAATACTATGTGCTAAGTGCAGGGAATGTAAGTAAAAAGTGTGACAATGCCTGATCTCAAAGAGGGAGGCAACATATGCAGAGGAGTCTGCTGGCAAGTCAGATGGCAAAACCTAGGGATTCTTAGGATACACTGTTGGGAAGGGGAGACCCTGATAATATCTGGACAGAAAGAGTTAAGGTTGAGGGAACCTTAAGGTTAAGGGAAAGGCAGACCATGTGCCAGTATGGTGGACAATTTCCACCATCTCTGGGCAGGCTAGGGGCAATGATGATGATGGTAATGATAAACGTTTTTCTCTCTCTGCTTGGCCAAATAATTCTTTCAAAGGATCTTCTCTTTCTACATCCAAAGTAGAGGAAGGTATTGTGAAGAGTTTACTTCTCTCCTTTCCTGTTGATGCCTACCTCTAATTTTCACACACCAACATTCCATTACCATTTTATAGTCTAAATCCTGTTAGAATATGAAAGACTAAGGAACCAGAGAGAACATTTCCTTAATTGCAGAGTTGTATAAGAAGTTATCTTCCTGTAGTTCCTCCACAATCAATGCCACATCTTTCTTATTCTTAGCTGACACTGTATAAGAGACATGAGTCACAAGAAATTACAGAAGACATGTACCTCTTGCTACAACATTTTGAGACTATTATAGAAACAGATCTGAAACTTCTCTGATGCCAGGCTACTCACATGGAATAAAATGAAAGTGAAAGACTATAAGGTATAAAGCCTTGAACACAGTCAGTTAATAAACATTTATTAAATGCCTACTTAGTGCAAGTCACTATGCTAAGCCAAAAAGTCACTATGCTAAGGCAAAAAGCCTTTCTCTCAAGGAGCTCACAGTGTAATGGGGAGACTACATGCAAACAACTATGTAAAAACAAGATTATATATGAGATAAATTGGAAAGATTCAAAAGAGGGAAAGCACCAGAATTAAGGAGGATCAGAGTAAGGTTTTTTTAATTACTGTACTTAGGTGAAAGTATAATAAAAAAAATAGAACTTCTACTATGATATTGATCTTAGGACTCTTGATTGTGACCTGGAAGGAGACCATAGTGTAACCATCTCCCTTTACAGATGGTCAAACTAAAGTCTGGAAAAATAAAACGGTGCCCCAAAGGTCTCACACTGGACTAACCAAGCCAGGATTTGAACCCAGGTCTTCTGATTCTAAATCTATTGCTTTTCCCACTATAGCACAAGTATTCTAATGTTTGTTGAATTCATTTGAAGTGAATTGGCTGAAAGGGAGACTGTGTGTTTATAGCTTTAGCCAAAGCTGTAGGATGAAATTTGGGGCAGTAATACTCCTCAATAACAGAAATCGGAAAAGATAATTCTTTTTGTTGGTAGATTTATAGGTCCAAGGTGAATTCCAAAGTGAGTACTTCAATGTCTCAATGAATCTATCATCCCATCTTTCTTCTAATGGCACCAGTTGCAACCTATTCATCCTTTATCTTCTTGACTTAGGCAACTCTAGTTGATAGAATGTTGAACTTGGAGTTAGAAAGACCCAAGTTCAAATCCTACCTCAGTTACTTATCGTGAAACCTTGGACTAGTCACCTAATATTTCTACCTCAGTTTCCTCCTTTGTAAAATGAACGTATTGCAAGTGTTGCAAACTGGTTTAGGAATAGGGTAAATGAAGGCAATTGGCTTTTTTTGTCAGCAATCTAAATTTTTTTAGTTACTTTTAAAGCACTTTAAATTTAGGTACTATTTTATCTATGATTTACCTTTTCACAAATCCTGGAATTACTACAGGGTTTGAGAAAATATAGCATGTCTCAGAGGTCTTCAGAATAAAAGGGTCTTAACTAAATGGACTAGTGCTTTTTTCCCCAGGTCTTAGACTGTGCAGTTCTACTGTAGTGTTTAAAGAGATCTCCGTCAATGAGAAAACAGGTAACATGGGATAGAGTCTATTAAAAAAAATCTTTCTCCTTAAAATATGCTTGCTAAGTATACAAATTAAAGATACAAAATAGTAAACTTTCCCAGAATACAGTATTTCCAAGTTGCGGTGTGTACTTTAAGTAGTTTTTAAAGATTAGGCCCATATGAGAAGTTGGTCTCATGTTATTTTGTTCTTAGCATAGAAAGTTGAAAATGCTGATCATAGGACCCCAGGTAGGAATTCTATCCTAGGTAGTGAATTCTGTCCTACCAGTTTGTTAAGGTTGATCACCAGGTCAAATGAATATTGTATAAAAAGTACTTTCTAAACCTTAAAAGTACTTCATATTATCAAGTGGAAAAATATGAATAACAATAACAGCAAATATATGACCTCTACTCTTTAACTCTGAAATTCAGTGAGGCTATTGGAGAAATAATATTGTTTATCCAAGCAAGCACTGAAATACATAATATTACAATTTAATGGTATGATAATGTTTTTGGGCATACAGTTTTGGATCAGCTTTTGCTTTGTCCATGTATGATTTATCTGTGCAGAATTTGAGATTCCACATTCACCCTTTTGACTCATTTGGCATGCTAGCAGTACCTTCCCATAGCACCCAGAAGCTAAGGGTCAAAAGTACCAACTAATTTTATTATTAATCTAATGAAAACAAATAAGAAGGTAAGTATTGGAAAACGGTCAGATAATGCTGCCCTAAATTAGAAACAGGTGATTCAACAACTCTATGTCTCTGTTAACTTTGCTAAGCAAGAGTAGACCATATGTATATACATAGCTGAAAATAAACTCATGAGAGTCAGCTGAAAGTTGAAAAAACTTCAACTTCCTTTTATTTGTGTCCTATTATCTGTGAAATTACCACGTCAGATGCACTTCTGATTAGGAGTTTATAATTTGTATAAGGACATATAGCAGTTTAGTGTTGCAGGTGAGATTAGAACCGAGGTGCACTGATAGATTGCTTGGTACTCACTGACCTCTGGCAGGACCTATCTCTACCAAAAATCTGGCCCATTGAGGAATGATTTCTTCCGGAAAGTTTTTATGCTGTGTAGCTGAAAATAAAAATGTATTTTGAATGTTAGTAACAGACATGATTCATCTGAATTTGTGACGTGCACTTAGAGGCATCTAGGTGGTACACTGGACAGCGCCTTGGCCAAGCCTAGAATCAGAAGGATGACTTCAAATTTAGCCTCAGACACTTACCACCTACGTGACCCTGTATCAATCATTTGACCTCTTTTTACGTGAGTGTCCTCAGTTATAAAATAGGGATGAAAATACCAAAAAATTCCAGGAGTTATTTTGAGCATCAGATGAAATAGCATTTATAAAAAGCTTTAGTAATAAATGTTGATTCCCTTTCTTCTCTTCCCTTGTGATTTAAGTATACCTAGTAAAATCTCATTAAATCAGATTAAAGGCATAAAAACCCTATCTAAATTACTGGTCCAAATTATATTATGTTGTTAAGGAAATATTTTTTTAAAATGATTTTCAGTATATTTCAAAATTTGGCATTATAGACTCTGGCATTTAGGGCTGGAAGGGACCTCAGAGATCTTCTGGCTAAACACCCCCATTTTACAGATGAGGAAACTGAGGGCTAAAAAAGTTAAGCGACTTGCCCAAGGTCAGACAGACAGTAAAATGACAGATTTGAAACTTGAAACCTGGTCCTCTGACTCCAAGTCCAAGGCTCTTTCCGCTCTGTCAGTCTTACTGGGTTGAGGGTGGAAAGTTACAAATGAAGATGGTTCTGTATTCTGTAATGTCTCAGCTACATAAAGTTATACCATTTATTTCTAATTTTGTACTAAACAAAAGTCATATGAACTCTTTCTAAGTTGGTTTTAATGTATTTAAAATTATTCCTCTTTCTTCACCCCAGCCCTGTCCCATCTATTCTGTCCTGGTTTTGTTTAGCTGAAACATTTTCCTCTTATACGATTATACGAGATGCAAGTTTTGGTTAATATTGTGGCATCTTGTGTGACAGATCAAGCCATCAAGCATTATTAACTCTCCATTTCGGGCCATACAATGTTTGAGACATTGGATCAGCTGATTTTTAATGAACATGATGAATATGGTCATTTATAACCTCAGAATTTGTGTAAAGGAGAAAAAAATGGAAAGGGTATTTCTTTACATGGAATGATCTAATGAGTAGCTGCTGTTCTCATACACATAAAAATAATTAAAATGGAAGATTTTGTTTGTTTTCTAGACCCTTAAAACCCTTTTTAATTCTTGTCCAGACATGGGCAATACAAAAGATCCCTTTTGATTAAGCATCTTCTTATTAACTAGAGGCAAAATGTTATCATTTCAAGCCAAAACATGAATAATTCCTTTCCAGTTAAAAACAATCCACCTAATTCCCTTTTGATATGCTACTCTTTGAGTCTTTAATAGGGGTATTGAATATTTGCCGCACAGTACAAATATGACGGATCTGACTTGTTTAGCTCTCACACTGTTCAGGAGCAGGGAAGAGAAATATATCACAAAGAGCTAATAACTAAGATAGGGATTTTATGTTATGTATAAGAGCCAAATTTCCATGCTTAGAGTATATTTACATCAATTATTTTGTTGGGAAACTGTCTTCCTCCCTTCTTTTATTTAATCAGTAAAGTAAAAAGATAATGAAGAAGACTTCAATTTTGCACCTGACTTAGGATGTGAAAAATGAATGCATTGGTTATGTCAATCAGATTTTTCCCCCTTTTACTGTGACATAAATTTGCATAGATTAAAATGGAAATGGAGAATAAAATGTAGGGGACCCTCAATAAACAGAATTATTTCCAGCACCAGAAACCTTATGGAGATTGTCACAATCAGCTAGCTACAGTTTTCCAGTTGACATTCAACAGAGGAAAAAGAAAACTTATAACAGAAAAAAAGAGAGCATGATGCCACTGATTTTTAGTTACATATTACTATATTTTACTCTTAAAGGAGCTTCTTGGGAGCTTATTCATTACTTTAAATGAACTAATTACCCTAACAAGTTTGTCCTGTCATCTGTTTCTCAGTCTGCATAGCAGATGCAATGCCACAATTTAGGTATGTGAAGTTCTGCTGAAAATTTGTTTTTTTAAGTAATTGACAACCATTAAGTTAAAAAAGAATTGTAAAAGGTTCTAGTTTTGAAACACTGAGCATCTCATCATCTGTATTTAGGAACAGTAGGGAAATAATGACAATATCTTTAGAGTAAGAAACAGCCAAAAAATGTACCAACGAAGGAGCATGACCATATGCTGATGTGATGCAGGCTGCATCCATTCTAAATGTAGGTCATTTAGTAGTAATGTAGAAAAGAACATAGCGTCTGCTTTCAAGTATTTTATACAAGTGCTAATTATGTAAAAACAAGAACTGGCTAACACAGAGAAGTAAAAGTAATAGAGGAACACATCAGTGAAATAATCGTAACCCTCAGAGACATTTGGTAGCTATCATAATAATTTACGTAGCATTTTGATGTTTGCAAAGCAATTTGCATATGCTACTGCTTTCATCCCTCCCTCAAATCAAATACTTTGATGGAACATAATGTCATCAGCATGTATAATTCCTCTCCTTTTGCAGATTCTAAACCTCAATAGTTCTTGGGTATATGTTGCCAAAAATTTTACTATGGAGCTACAACCTAGTGTACAGAAGGACTTTGAGTCTGAATACCCCCTAGTCTCTTCCCATTCTTGTCTACCCTATGTATGGCTGCCAAAGTT
Source organism: Notamacropus eugenii (assembly GCF_028372415.1). Taxonomy (NCBI): domain Eukaryota; kingdom Metazoa; phylum Chordata; class Mammalia; order Diprotodontia; family Macropodidae; genus Notamacropus; species Notamacropus eugenii. The sequence goes on along the minus strand of NC_092872.1, from coordinate 105,027,252 downwards.
ATTTTCCTTAAGTGTTGATCTAACCATGTAGTTCTTATTTCCTCTGGGATAAAATATAAATAGTTTTGTGTAGCTTTTAAAGCCATTCACAACCAAGCCTGAAACCCTTTCCAGCCTGATTTGACATTACTTTCCGCCCCATACTCTGTGATTCAACCAAACTGACTTTTTCTTTGTTCCTCCCATGAGACACTCCAACTGCTGTCTCTGGCTATTGCATGTTTCAGGAATATGGCATAGAGTCCTCCCTTCTGTTAGGGTGTAGTTCAAGCACCATGTTCTGCAGCAAACTTCTTGATTCTCCCACCCTGTCCCAACTTCTAGGGTTCCTTTCCCCAAACTATCTTGTTTTTCAACACTGTATATATTTGCATCCTGGGCCATCTTCAGTCATCCTGATGACTGGGTCACTGGATCCAGATGGCTCAGAAGGAAAAAGTGAGGCTGGTGACCTGCACAGCCCTCCCTCACTCAAAAAGTCAAGTGCAAGTCATGTCATCATTTCTCCAATGGCACAGTCTTCTTCAGTGACAAAGGATGAACACAACAACAAGAGCAGTAATTATTTTTTAAAATAATATTTTACTGTTTCCCCAACTACATAAACAATTTTAACATCTGTTTTTTTTTTAAGTTTTGAGTTCCAAATTCTAACCTTCCACGTCTCCCCTCCTACCTCCCTGAGAGGGTAAGCAATCTGACAAAGGTTATGCATATGCAACCATGTAAAACATTGCTACATTAGTCATTTTGTGAAAGAAAACTTGAAAGAAAGTTTTTTTTTACATGACTATTGAAATAAATTTTATAAGCTTATTTACCTACATATCTATGGAGAAACTTTGAGCTATCCAATTTTATTATTTCTTCCGTCTAGAATGTTGATATGCATTGGATGAAATTCTTCCAGTATTATACTGACTTGATTATTGAACAAAGATCATATGTCATGAGCACCAACAATTGATGTTCGTAGTCTTGAAATTGTGTGATTCTTAGCACTATCTGCTCCATTTTTAGTTCCTCAGATATCTTTGTTTGTGATGTGAAGACTCATTTTATAGTTTTTCTTGGGTGCTTATAGCCAAAGAAATTCATAAATCTACTGGTCAACCTTCTGGATATTAGTCTATTTAGTTCTAGGTAGACTGGTCTTTAAAGAGTGGACAATTTGTTTTTGGTACAGATTATTTTTTAAAAAAAAAAGTCTTTCATCTCTTTTAAAACTTCTAAAGTTAGCGTTCCATTGACTTAGATTTTGAGAAGCCACATTAAAATTTCCATACTAAAATAAAGCATTGAGGGGCAACTTTCATCAAAACAATTATATACAAAAACGAGAACTTCTTAAACTAACAGGAAACCTTCTTACTGGAGAGTAAGGTGACTGAATGACAAAAACATCCGAAGACTTGACCACGTAAATAAATGAAGTGACCCAAAAGTCAGTCTAGAATTTTTAGAATGCTACACACACACACACACACACACACACGATTTTATCGACAATTCCTCTCATTTCATATTACTATAATAACAATTATTATAGCTTACTACAATAGCTATTACTGTTACAGCTTAACATAATATTATATATCAAGTAAATTCCTTATTTTCATCACCATTGCTGTCATCATATATCCTATGATATTTGAAATCTAGTTACTGACTGTTGTGAGATCAAAAATCATTAACAGTTTTTGGAAAAGTAGCACATATTGCTGACTTCATAAAAGACACAAGTATTAAAACTTCTAGAGATTAACAGTTAGACATTGTTCTCAGTTGAATAATGTTCTAAACAAAATATCCTTTTACTGAAGTTGGTATTAATAGATAGGATTCAATGGAAAATTAGATTCAACTTCTTAAATAGACAAATAAGATATTCCATTTATCAAGGATTTTGGATGAGAAGACTCATGTAGTACTACCTCTAGTTCTGTTTTGTTGTTAATGAAATGTTTTGTTGTCTAACAGCATCTATTTCATCTTTGTTTTTCAATTATTTAGATTGAGTTTTGATTGAGTTGGGTGAAATAACTACAGTCAAACTAATGGAGATAAAATTGTAAATATAACTGCATTTAATGAGCTGTCCTTATGTGAAATTTGGTAATAAGTATAGGTGAGATGGCATTGATGGATGTTGTGGAGAAAGTATCTGCATTGGCATGGATATTGTATTTTTTTTGAAGGTTCTATTAAGATTTATTGTGAATTTCATAGAAAGTACACGTTACATGACAAATTCTGAAATCCAATAGTATTTCATTCATAGAGATGAGTTATTTAATGTGTATGTATACACCATAGAATATTTATTTTAGTAATTCTACCCTACTCCCTTATTTGTTATTGCTAAAATGAACTAGGGGGTCAGGGTATGTGAGTAAATTGTTCTAGATGGCCCGTAATCAGAGACTAAATACAGGAACTTTTGTCGCTACTAATTTGATATATATGCATGTACTTATTCATAAATAATATAAATGTGCTACTCTAATAAGCATAAATATCATAAAACTTATAAGTTAAACTTTTTATTAAAAGAATTGATAAAATAAGATATAAATATTTGACCCTAGAATCAATCACAAGACAGTGGCACTTATTGATTAGGGAAGTAACATGCTTCAAAGCTATGCTGTAGGGAAATCGCTTTGGCAGCTGGGTAGAAGATGGATTGGAAATGAGAGAAACTTGAAGCTGGGAGAGCAAGATAATTATTCTAATAATCTGAGAGATGATGATGGCCTGAACTAGGATGGCCATTTGAGTAGAGATATGTAGGACAAGGAAAAATGAAATATCAAAGAGAACATCAGGGTTGTAAACAAGGGTGACTAGTGGAATGGTATTACCCTTAACAGAAACTGGAAAATTCAGAAGACAGGAGGGTTTTGAGGGAAAGGTAATGGGCTCTGTTTTGGGCATGTTAAATTTGAAATACCTATGAAATATCAAGTTCAGATGTTCTAAAATGATTTGGGTCTTGAGCTCAGGAGAGAGATTGGTATTAAATATATATGTATGTATGTATGGAAGTTCTACAAGGAGATGATAATTAATTCCACACAAGCTGATGGAGCTGCCAAATGAGTGTATAAGGAAGAGAAAATGGCTTAGGACTGAGCTTTGGAGCATAACACTTAGAAAGATTGATAATTTATAATAAGGATGATAATTTATCAAAGGAAACTGAAAAGGAATGGTTAAAGAAACAGGAGGAAAACCAAGGGAGGATAAAGTCATGAAAATCCAAAGAGAAAAGAATAACATACATAAAGAGAGACTCATCAACAGTGTCAGGTGCTGCAAAGTCAGGAAAGATGAGGACTGAGAAAAGGCCATCAGATTGGATAGTTAAAGTCACTGATAACTTTGAAGAGAACAGTTTCATCTGAGTTAGGAGTCACACATAATGAGAAAGACAAGGACTTGTTAGCCTGGAAGACTGGTGGAAATGGAGAACTGCAGTGCAAAGGGAGAAAGAAATAAAGTTAGGGCAAAATAATGTAATCACAATTCATCCATGGTCCCTCATCTCGTTCTTAGTTTCCCACTAATAAAAGTGTTGATACATTTGTGCAAACATGTGGCTGGGACTGAGGGTGGCTTACTCACTGAATACAGTGCTGTAGAGTCTTTATATAGATACAGCACCTTGGGCACCACTGGTGGTAGGAGTGGAAATGGGGGAGGAAGAGGTGCATGGTGTGAGTGTGTAATGGAGTGAGAAGGAGGGAGACAGGACATTTTGCCATCGCATCTGCTTTGGATACCTGGGATAGGTTAGGATATAACTTTCCTGAGAGAACTATGCTGTGCGCAGTCATGGAAAGCTGCTGATGGAAGGGAACATGGGGATTATTGAAGTGATTTGATGTGCTTGCTTTGGAAACAAGCCTAGAATTGGTTATAAGGAGAATAATTTGATGGGACCTATATTCATGCCTCCTGATTGGGCACTCCCACACCCAGTGAAGTCATTTCATGCCTCCTCACTTCCACTAGAGGACCATAGCCCATATTTTAGAGCAATCCTGCACAACCAACAGTCCACAGGCTGCTTGCAGAATGCCAAAGAATTTCAATATGAAAAATGTAGAGGCAAACATCCTTTGTATGGAGAGGAAATCCTTTGGCATGCCCAAGTGGTCTGTGGGCTTCAGGTTGTACAGGCTTGCTTTAAATCTGTAAGCCCTTTCTAATTTTAACCTTCTAGGTAAAACACTTCTAAAGTGTGAATAATGTGTATTCTGGTTACTTACAGAAAATGGAGTCTGAGCGATAATAGTACTACCACAACCATCATTTTATATGTTTGTAGTTCTTTCACAGATTGCCTAATATGGTCCTTAGAAACACCCTGTGGAACAACGCAAAAATAATCGTAGTTCACATTTCTCTGATGCTTGAATGTTTGCAAACTACTTTCATATTCACTGAATTACCTTACTAGGTTGCTATGAGGAGGCAGTACAAGTGTTTTCCCTATTTTACGGATGAGTAAACTTAAACCTGGAGGTAAAGTGATCCATAGGACTAGGAAGTAAAAAGTCATGCTCTGATCATTCTACCAAAACTGCTCTCTCCAAAGTAACCTATGATCTCTTAATTGCTAAATCCAATGGTCTTTTCTCAATCCTCATTCTACTTGACTTTTCTTCAGTCTTTGATAGTAAGGACACATTTTTCTTCTTGATACCCTCCTCTCCAGGTTTTTGGGTCACTACTCTCTCCTGGTTCTTCTCCTATCTGTCTGCACTCTCCTCATTCTCCTTTGCAGGACTGTCCTCCAGGTCATGCCCACTTACCCTGGATGTTCCCCATGTTCTCCTCCTGGGCCCTGGGCCCTTCTTCCTCTATTTATTCTATTTCACCTCATCATCTTATCAGCTCCTCTGGAATCAGTTACCATTGCTACACTGATGATTCTCAAAACTGTGTGGCCAGCCCTAACTTTTTGCTGACTTCAGGTTTCACATCTCCAACTGCCATCCATAGATGTCCTACAAACATCCTGGGTCATCTCCAGTCATCCTGATGAATATCTGGTCAGTGGATTCAGATGGCTCTGGAGGAGAAGTGAGGCTGATGACCTGCACAGCCCTCCCTCACTCAAAACAAGGTCAAGCGCAAGTCATGTCATTATTTGGCATGATGGCATGGAATGCCATGGCATGGTCTTTTTCAGCAAAGAAGGACGAATACACATACACACACAAACATCTTAAACTCAATATGTTCAAAACTATGCTTATCTTTTCCCCTGATTCCGCACCACCCCCCCCCCCCTTGTAAACTTCAGTATAACTGACTGGAACGCTACCACTCTCCTAGCACCCCTGGTCACAACTTAGGTGTTATCCTCAACTCCAAACTGTCTCTCTCTTCCCCTATATCTGACCTGCTGCCAACATCTGTTAATTTTATCTGTGTAACATCTCTTCAATACACTCCCTTCTCCCTGTGATGTTGCTACTACCTTGGCACAACATCTTATCTCCTCCCATCTGGACTATTGCAATAACCTGCTGATTGATTTGCCTGCCACGAGTCTCTTCCCAACCTAATCCATCTTACACTCAGTAACTAAGGTGATTTTCCTAAACCTTAGGTCTGACCATGCCACCCCCCTCCTTACTCAATAAACTTACATTTATAAATAATAAATAAATAATAAACTCTTTCACTTCCAGGGTCAAGTATAAGATCATCTGCTAGTCAAACTTGCTCCTTTCCACCCTCCTCCCTTTCCTATCTTCTTAGACCTTACTTTCCTCCACATCTTCTGATCCAGTGACACTGGCTTTTTTTCTTTAACATCTCAGCTCTGGACATTTTCTCTGACTGTCCTTCATTTCTGGAATATCTTCCCTCTTCATATCTGCCTTCTGGTTTCCTTATTTTTCTTCAAGTCTCAGCTAAAATCCCATGTTCTACAGGAAGCTTTTCCCAATCCCAATTCTTATTAGTTCTAGTATCTTCCTACTGTTGATCAGGGGGGTCCATTTATAATGTGCGTAGCTTTTTTGTACATAGTTGTTTACATATAGATTACCCCATTAGATTGTGAGCAACCTGAGACCTGGAATTGAGTTATTTGGGGGGGGGGGGCGGTAACCCAGTAGCTTAGCATAGTTCATGGACATGGTAGGCACTTAAATATTTGTTGATTGATTAACTAAGTTCTAGACATTCTTGTATTCTTTTCATGTTAGCATCAATGTGGCACACCCCGGCAGAAAGAAGCAGGAGAACTTAGGGTTAGACAGGCCTACGTAGGTAGAAGATGTAATTTGGACGCTAAGACTTCTCAAATGGAAGGCCTTGGAACTCCACATTTTTTTTGATCTGAAAGAGATACATTTTCTCAAACCTTAGATTAAAAAATACTGAAAACCATTATTTGACTTGATCTCTTTTGATTTGGTAGGTCCAGGGCTCTCGTGATGGGTGATAGTCTGGAAGCTGAAGGATTGATCCTCAACTTAGCAGACAACAGAACTTGATTTGTATTATGTTGAGTACCAGCATTCAGGAAGAGGAATACTAGTACTTTAACCAATCTGAGCATTTTCTGCTGCAAAACTGTCTTGGGCAACATCCCACTGAAGATCGTCATAATGCATAGCTCTGACTCAAAGGGAAATAAACACTAAGCAACTCAAAGACAATATAAAACTCAATCTCATCCAAGTTGCCCCAGCAATTGTATATATGTGCATTGAAAAAAATGATTCATTCAGGGATAAGATGGCTCTGGGAATGGATTCATTCTAATAAAATCAATAGGAGACCAATTTATAAACCAAGGAACGAATTATTATTTTACCATGGGAAATATACCTGCCCTAAAGAGTTGGAGCTGATTATGTACATAGGGGGCTCCTTCCTGGTAGGTAGATCTACTTGGGAGATAAAATTGTGTAGTGGAAGATGTAGTGAGTATGAAATTAGAGTACAGAGAGTTAGGTATTAAGGGCAATTTATATGAAGCCATGCCTTTCTCCACTCTAAAATTATATCTGTCTAAAAAGTGAAGACTGGTCATATAAAAATCAGGTCAATCTTATCTTTGCCCTGAGAAAAGCCTGATTACCCTTGTGTCCTACATCTCTCCTTTCACAACGTTCCTTAGAGGGGTAAGAAATATTCCCCTCTTTTTCCCCTCTCTTTTCCTTATTCTTCTAATTTATTCTCCTAAACTCAATTAGTGCTTCTATGCAGATGACTCCCATATCTAATCTCCATTTCCAATTTCTTTCCAATATTCCAAGCTCATAACACCAACTCCATTATAGATATCTCCCCCCAGTTTCCCCATGGCATCTTAAAAGTCAGTGCACCAAATGAAATTCATCATTTCCTCTTCTTGAACCTGTTCCCTGATATTTCTCTGGTGATAGTACCACTGTTCTTCCAGGCACTTTGGCTTCAAAGTTGGGTGTCATCTTTGATCCTTACCCCTTCCTCACAATTGAAATTCGACTGGTTGCCAAGTCTTATTGATTTTCTTGGTATATTTTTACTTTTTTATTTTTGTTTTTACTATTTTTATTTACTATTTTACTTTTTTATTTTATTTTATTTTGTTAAGTTTATTCCTTGCCTATTTAGTGTCCACACTATCTCCATTAACTCTCCTCTGTTCTCCATTCATGCTACAACTGCCCTTGTCCAGGTCCCATGTCTTTTTGCCTAGACTATTGTATTACCCTCATAATTGATCTTCCAATTTGCAATCCATCCTTTTCATTGCTGTGGGAGTCACCTTCCTAATGAACTACTTAAAGAGCATCACTCCTTTGGGTGTACATAATTTGAATATAAACACATACTCATATACATATATATGCATATATGTTTATGTATAAATGTATTTGTATGTATGTATACACACATATATCAGCTACATGGCACAGTAGATAGAACACTTGTCCTGGAGTCAGGAAGACTTATTTGTGTCAATTCAAATCTGACCTGACTCTTAGTAGCTGTGTGACCCTGGGCAAGTCACTTAACCCTGTTTCTCTCAGTTTCTTCATCTATAAAAAAATAAACCAGAGAAAGAAATGGCAAATTACTCCAGTATCTTTGCCAGGAAAATTTAAAATAAGATCACAAATTGTTGGACGTGACAGGAAAACGACTGAGCAACAAATGTGTGTGTGTGTGTTTGTATGTAGATCTGTCTACATACACTGTCCCTTTACTATTATAAGCTTTTCAGGGTCATGATCTGTTTTGTAACTATGCATTTATTTTTGTATCCCCAGTTCTTCATACAGAATAGTTGTTTGAATGTGGCATATCCTTACTAAGTATTTGTTGAATTGAATTAAGTCAAGTATTTCTGTGATCAGGACCTCTAGTGTGCTTTTCATTCATTGCATTTCTCTTGAGACAATAGGATAACACCTTGGTTTTGTCAGCAATATAGTTATAAAATCTATCCCTAAGTGGTTTATTTCTGGAAAGATTTCTTTAGATGAGAGGTGTTGATGACATAGCCTGCTATTCACTCCTGAGTGCCACTGAAGCAGATTAAAATGTAATTGGGAAATATTTAACAAAATCAATAAAAATACAATAAAACAGATTATATTGAAATGTGTTTTTCTAAGTCTGTATTTTTCTACAAGGATCTTCATGTATGGTTTAATGTTCCCCCTTTCTATCTGAGTTTTATATCACAGTTTTAGATGACTAATGCCACTCATTCTAGATGAGTGATTTCAGAGAGTGAGTTCCAGACATTGTTTTTTAAAAATTTTCCTTAGCTCATACTAAAAGTAATATGGTCATAATTTCAGTAACGTTGTGTTATAAATTAAAGAGAAATGTGCTTTTTGATCTTGTTTTCAGTTGAAAATTTACCTTCTCCATTCTAAAGTGATTATAACAGTTCTGTTTGTGGTGGCAAAGAACTAGAAATTGAAGGGAATGCCTAAACAAGTTGTAGTATATGACTGTGATGGAATATTACCGTGCTATAAGAAATGATGAGCTCAATGATTGTAGGAAAAACCATGGAAAGACTTGCACAAAATAATGAAAAGAGAAATGAACAGACCAAGAGAACATTGTATACAGTAACAGCAATATTGTTTTAAGAGCAACTTTGAGTGAATAAGTATTTTGGCTATTATAAATACCTAAATAAACCATCTATAAAGAACATATGAAGAAGGATGCTATCTACATTCAGAGAAAGAACTGATGAATAGAAATATATATATATAATAATTCTGCATATATACGTATATATATATGTATATATATAGTACATATGCCTAGTTATGTCTAATGGTAGCCTTCTCAGGTGAAGAAAGGGGAAGGGAAGAAAAAGAAGGAAATTTACATGATAATTTTGTTGTTTATTTGAAAGGAATCGCAAGTTGTGCATAATAGATTTGCAGTTTCATATACAATCATATTTTTATTGTGCTATGTTAAAGAAGTATTTATTTTATTCCATAAATTAAAAATAAAATGAAAAAAGAGAAAATTTATCTTATGGGCAGACTTGCAGCCCCTTTTCTCTTGCTATGTTAGGAAAGAAGAAATTACCTGACAAGTTACGGAAAGGCAAATGAATCATTAGGGACCTTAGGGGCCACCTAGTGTGACCTTCTCCTTTAACAGAAGTGTCTTAATTATTAGAGTTCCAGTTCCCAATTACTTCTTATTGTGCGTATGTTTTATATTTACTTATTTGTAGATAAGTTCCCTCTAATAGAAGAGAAACTCCTTAAGTGCCTGGCCCATAGTAGGAACTTGATAAATATGTGTTGAATGAGTGTTTGTCCTTCTTTGCCAAAGAAGACCATGCCATCAGAAAAATGATGATATGACTTGCACTTGACTTTGTTTTGAGTGAGGGAGGGCTGTGCAGGTCACCAGCCTCAGAACCATCTGAATCCAGTGACCAGATATTCATCAGGATGACTGGAGGTGACCCAGGATGAGGCAGTTGAGGTTAAGTGACTTGCCCAAGGTTACACAGCTAGTGAGTGTCAAGTGTCTGAGGTAAAATCTGAACTCAGGTCCTCCTGACTCCCGCACTGGTGCTCTATCCACTGAACCACCTAGCTGCCCTGAATGAAGAAAGTAAATCTCAGAGTAGTAATTAGCCCAAGATCTTAAGGATAATAAATGCCAATGTTAAGATCTAAACTAAGATTCTTTGATTCCAAATTAAGCGTTCTGTCTCCTATACCATGATACTTCGAATGAGGTAATATGTAAAATGCGTTGCGAACCTTAACTTCCAACTTAAATATATACCACTATTGTTATTAATAAGCATATCAGATGAGGGTTTAAATCAGCAAATAACAAGTGCTATTATTGTTTACAAGTAACAAGAGGTTGTGCAATTCTCAAAAGCCCTAGAGGATAGAATTCTTTCTGTAAGAGCATGGTATGTGCATGTGCGCACACATTTTCTTCAGAAACCCTGTGTTTTTAAGTACCACATAATAGCAGTATATGAATAGCCTTAATTTTTTTAATATAGATCTTAGATAATATAAAGTCAGGAGGTGACTTTTAGAATAGAAATTACCTTAAGATAAGTGGATTTCAGTGCTTTCTGTTTCACTGCATAAAATTGTAAAATTATTCAGTTATATAGAAAAATTACACATGAACTATAACAGAGATTACAAAATAGCCAAGCTGGAAGGGGCCTTGGAGATGATCTTATTCAATCACCTTATTTTGCAAATAAGGAAACTAAAGCTTTGAGAAGGGAAAGTGACTTTCCCAAGATTACACGGCTATTAAATCACAGCCATGATTCAGGACCATGCCTTCTGAATCCAAACATGTTTGGAGTCAGTACTTTCCACTACCAATAGGAATCTTGTGAGAATAGATTTTATTTTTTTTTATTACCTTACATTTCCTATCCTAACATGATCAATTTCATTTTGCTTTATTATAAATCAAAAAGCAATGATTGAGAAATTAAAGAGGAGCATTTCAATTTTTTCTGTAATTAAAATATGAAATAAATGGACTCTGATAATTCATGAGACTATAAACTAAAGAAGAAAAATAATTTGTCAAGGAATACACTGAAAAGAAATAGTGAATCATCATCTTATTTAAATTTCTTCTTCCACCTTATCTTTCATCCTCAATTATGTACTCTATAAATTTGTTTCAATTTACTTTGCAGTATTAAAAATGAAGTGAGGCAAGCAGACTAATTCAGTTTGAGTTTTTGGGCAGGTGGCAGTAGGAAAAGGCATGAGGCTGCACTTTGGTATGATAACAACCATCTAGGGGCTATTTCTTGACTTTGAAGACTCATGAGCCCAATTTTATTCATTCATGCAGAGACATTGAGGCCCTGTAGAACTGTTTATGTCAGCCAAACTCTTTTCACTAGAATGTCAATTTGCTAATATACAATGCGAAATATGTCTGACCCAATAACCACATTAATAGTCTGCAGATGGTTCTTTCTCCCTTTAGATGGACAGTTCTACACAGGAGATCAAATTAAAAATCAGATGTTCCTTAGTGAGCATGTAATTACTAATGGGATTCAGGAACTCTTAAAATAAAAATCCGTCTAGATATAATAATTTGACAAATAGTCATTTTCTTTTTGAGAATATTTTTGTCAGTGTAATGAGATCAATTGTTTTGAGTCAGAACCATCTTACCCTTGAATTGTTCTAGAGAAATAAACCTTAATTTACAATGTTAATTTTTCTAGATTTTGCATTTCAGAATCCTTCAATTTAATATTATCATGTCATGGCATTTTGTGATTCTCAAATTCGAAACTGATTTTCCACCAGTTACATTTTCAAGTGTTGCTTTTTGTTGACATGGAGGTGCCCTAATCTCAGAAATCAATGGTTCCTAATTTAAAATGGGCACCCCTTTGAGATTTTGACACTTTTGCTCATTGAAAGGGGACAAATTCTGACATATATTAGTAAATGACCAGAAAGACAATTTTGGAGGAAACTATTTTAAGATTATTGAACAATTGTACAAAGCCTAGATGGGACTTTGCCAGGAAAAATGAGAATTTGGTTAATTACAGGGAGCTAGAAGTGTAGTCTCAGCGATGGGTCTCTGGGACAACAAAGTTGATCTAAGAACGGAACTCAGAGCTTGATGGGAAAAAGGATTATTTTCTTTGCATTTCCACTTGCTTCCTGGAATACCTGATAGATAAAAGGGAGATTTTTAACTCTTTTCTACCTGGAAGGTATGATCTAATTTGATGATATATACTGTATTATACAACATTTATACTCATATAGTACCCTTGTAAACTTAGACTAAATTGAAGGAAGATGCTTGATTCCTTTATTGACCCAAGAGAAATCATTAAAGTTATTCAATATTTGATTTTGTTTGAGTGATCATTTAAAATTATTTAAAATATTGCATATATTCTTCTGACTCAGCATCCCTTAATTTGCATTGATTTATATATTGTTATGTTTCTTTAAATTATTTATGTATTCATTTCTTCTGGCATATAATTTCCCCACTACATAGGTGAGCAATATTCACTTTAATCAGATTTCTAATATAACTTTTAAAATTTTAGTTCTTTAAGCATCAGCAAAATTGAGATTTTTTGTTCAGCTGTTTTCCAGTCATATTCAACTCTTCATGACTCTATTTGGGGTTTCCTTGGCAGAAATACTGGAATGGTTTGCCATTTCTATCTCCAGCTCATTTTATAGATGAGGAAACTAAGGCAAACAGAGTTGAATGACTTGCCCAGGATCACACAACTGATAAGTGACTGAGGCTGGATTTGAATTCAGGTCTTCCTGACTTCAGATATGGCACTCTACTTGCTGCCCCTAGAATTCTTGCTACATTCTCTAAAATGTAACTTCAACAGTTTCCACCTTCTGAGATTATGTATGTATAATTTTCCCCCAAATTTTTGTGCCATTTCATATTCTGCTCCTCCTAATTTATAGGCTGAATGGTACAGGGGATCAGTTCTTACTTTAAATTTAGAATCTAGGAATAGTTTAAAATTAGCTCTTAGGAAATAGAAATATTACTCTGTAAGAAGCATTGTTAATCAGTCATGGCTATTGCTATGAGTTGCACACTATTTCTGAGTCAAATTAATATGTCAGTATTTCAGTTGTGAATTAATCTGTCACTGTCAGTTTGATGAACTATGTCATACAAAAAAGATGGAAATAAAAACACACATTTCATATGAAATTTTTACTTAATAGAGGATAATGATTAATTATGTATTTCAGTATTATATCAGAGTTGGAAGACTAAGATAATTTATGTAACTATTCTGTACTTCAGTGTTCAGTATTTTTTTCTCCACCATGGTGATTTAATGGACAGAAAGCTGGCCTAGAAGTCAGTAAGATCTGGGTTCAGGTCCTCCCTCAGTGAATAGTTTATTTTGTAAATAGTACTGTAATTGCTTGTTGTCCCCTTAATTAAACTAGAAGCTCCTTGAGAGAGCACTTCCATGTGGGGTCACAACCCACAGTTTAATGTACTCTGAAGGAGTCACAAATAGAAAAAGTTTAAGAAGCCCTTTACATCAAGAGCACTAGGTTGAAATGAATATAATGAAACTTAGTAGAAATAATTGTAAATCTTAGACTTCATTTTTAAAAAGCAACTTTACAAGGCATTGTTTGATTAGGGGGAAAATGAGGGTCTTAGTGAACTAAAAGGTTATGATGAGTTAGCCATGTTCTAGAAACTGAGACATGTAACATAATTGTAGGTTTTATGTGCATGTGTGTGTGTGTGTGTGTGTGAGAGAGAGAGAGAGAGAGAGAGAGAGAGAGAGAGAGAGAGAGAGAGAGAGAGAGAGAGAGAGAGAGAGAGAAAGAGAGGGAGAGGGAGAGGGAGAGGGAAGAGAGAGAGGAGAGGGAGAGGGAGAGGGAGAGGGAGAGGGAGGGAGAGAGAGAAGGAGAGAGAGGGAGAGAGAGTATATGGATTAAGTGACTTGCCCAGGGTCACACAGCTAGTCAGTATAACATTGCAAATTTGAACTCCAGTCCTCCTGACTCCAGGGCTAGTACTCTTTCCACTGTACCACCTAGTTGTCCTAATTTTAGGTTCCATTTAGAGAGGCTTCCAGGAATAAGGAGGTGATTGTATCTCTTTATTTTGCCCTAGTTAGACGATATCATGAATATTGTTCCACTCTAGAGATCATCATTTAGGGCTGATACTGCTAAGTTAGAGAGTTTCCACAAAAGATTGGCTTAGATAAGAGTCTTGAATCTGTCATACAAGCAGAGATTGAAGAAATTAGGGAAATTTAGCATGAAAAAAGACTCAGGGAAGACATGAGAGCTCTGTTCAAGTACTAGGAAGGCTCTTATATAGAAGAGGAATTAATTTTGTTTAGCCGTAGAGGGAAGAACCTGGAAGATGGAAGTTTCAATGAATGGAAATTGCAGAGAGACAAATTTTGTCTTGATATCTAGTCAGAAACAAACATTACAAACAGAACCTCCTAACAATTACAGTCAAACAGACTGCCTTGAGAAGTGGTATATTTCTCCCTAGAGGACATCTTCAAACAGAAGTTGGAATATTCATTTGTTGAGCATATTAATTAAAGATTCTCTTAGAGTACGGACATTTCCTTAAAAACTTCTGTGATCCTAGGATATAAATAGCTGGATTGAGATTGATTGTATATAACTAGGCTATACCAATATAGTGAAAATGACCATCTTGCTCAAATTTTTAAACCAACAGTGATGATAGATTTTGTAGAATATGACAAAGTGACGAAAGTTCTTCAGAGGAATAAAATTTCAAGCATATCTAGGAATATAATGAACTGCTATAGATTTTCAAGGATTGCTAAATTACAAAAAAATAAATTTCTTTTTTTGATGGTAGGAAAATGCTTAGTCTTTATTTTGTATAATTAAGCTGTTTTATTATGTTTCTGTAAGAGCAGAAAACATTGAATGGACAATAAAAACACTGCAATTCATAATATACAGTAGTCTCGAATCTGAGCTGAGGTGTTTCTGGCAGCATTTGTTGGCATTGTGTGGCGTGACAGCATGCACAGTACAAAGTGTGCATGTTGTGTATTCAGAACCAAGGCTGCAGTGAAGTTGTGTGGTGTAGTGCAGAAAATGCTTCCAAAATCACCACAGATTCATTATGCATTTAAGGTTTTAAAATTAATTTTTAGCTTTCAATATTCATTTCCATGAGATTTTGAGTTCCAAATTTCCTCCTCCACCTCAAGACAGCATGCAGTTTGATATAGGCTCTACATATTCGTTAATCTTTTAGAGCTGTCTTTAAAAAATTGATTTTCAAAACTCTTTGAACTGGCTAGGAAACAAGAATAGGTCACTAGAATAGACCAGTTAACAAAGATCTAGTAATTCATGTGCATAGAATCTTAGTATTCGGTAAACATAAGAACACAAACTACTAGGGATAGGATGACTTTTTTTGAGAACCTCTCAGAAAGTTGAAAAACAATCTGATGCAAATACATTTAAATCATCCCCCTATACATCTCATTCAGATTCATATGGATTTGTCTGTTAATTAAGATAGATTTACTAAGGGCAACTAAGAGGGCTTGAATTCAAATCCATCCTCAGACACTGCACTTACTAGCTGTATGAAACAAAACAAAACTACATATAAGGGTACATTTGTTAGACATATGCCAAGAACTGTGCTAAATGGTGGGGATAAAGAAAAGGCAGAAAATAGAAGTCTTACTCTCAAGTAGCTCATATTCTGAGAGAAACAACATGTAATTAATTATGTACGTTCAAGATATATAATTGTAAATGGAAGGCAGTCTCAAAGGAAAAGGAATGGGTTGGGGAGGAAGACCAGAAAAGGGCTCCTGAAGAAGGTCAGATTTGATTTGGATTTTAAAGAAATTTAGGGAAACTAGAAGTTTGGAGCAAGAGGGGAAGAACATTTGCAAGCAAGGGGAAAATCTCTTGCAAAGGTATGGAATCAGAGGATGAAATATTATATGTGAGACACAGTGAAAGTAGGGTGTATAGCAAATTGCCTGTAACAGATTGTCAGTTTCATGTGCAATCATTTTTTATTATACTGTGTTATGTAAATGCTTGTTCTATCCCATAAGTTAAAAATGAAATAAAATTTTATAAAAAGCAAGTAAAATGTAGCATTTGAAAGGCAGTAGGGGTCACATTGTGAAGGGCTTTTACCTGCCAGAGAATTATATTCCTTCCTTCCTTCCTTTTTTCCTTCCTCAAAACCGTAAACCCAGTTCACTCTGAAGCTCATAGATTGGACCACAATAGGTCCCTGCCCAAGCAGGGCCTCCTGGCTTTTCGCTGAATGGATTTCACCTCAATTTAACTGAGTACCTGAAAAGGCCTAGAAGGCCAAGGTCTCCCACTGCATCCTGGCTCATCTCCAGTCATCTTGTGGAATATCTGGTCACTGATCCCAGATGACTCTGGAGGAGAAAGTAAGGCTGGTGAACTTGCACAGCCTTCCCTCACTCAAATCAAAGTCAACTCCAAGTCATGTCATCATTTCCCTGATCTCATATTCGTCTTGGAAAATGAAGGAGAAACACAAAAACTTCTCTTGATATTTATGATCAGAGTGTTATCATACAGAGTTAAACTTTATAATCAACGAAATATAAATACTATAGAATCTTGTATTCTTTATATTTTTAGGCAGTGTATGAGTGTAAAGATGTGATTTATTACAGAATAATTATTGAAAACATTTGTCTGTCTGTCCTAACACCCTCACAAAGTTGACCCTCAGTGTTTATATAGATTATTTTAATAGCATTTTATATCATTGTCAAAATAAGAGTAACATTTTTATGTGCCAGAGCCTGAGCTAAGTGCTAGGGATACAAAGCAAAGCAAAGCAAATAATGTGGTTGTTGCTTTCTTAGTTGCCTTTTCCAATACTAATAAGGTCTGAGGTTTTTTTTTTTTTTTCAAAACTTTTAAAAAATTTCTCTTTCTTCAGGAATCTTGTGTATCATGTTCTTATAATTGGGCTGTATCCACCCTTGATCTCTTCTAGCTATACTTTCTCTAATACAGCTGTTATTCCTGTATTGGTTTTTTTAAAATTCTATAAGCATATCTAGGATTGTGATGTTAGACCAAGCATATTGGCTCCACAGTTAGTGATGATGAAAAAAATGGTTGTTATAAGAATCTTTTCAGAATTTTACTCATTCCTTCTGTTTGCTGTTCTTTCATTTTCATCCTTAAATGTCCTTGAAATGAATTGGCTTAGTCAAGTTTCTTGCCAATCTTTCTTGAAACTGGTTTTACCCTCTGCTGGTTATCCCTGTTTTATGTGAAAACAATGCTCATCATTTCCCATCATTCCTTGTTAAGTTATGCCAACTATTTTATATTCAAAATACATATCTTTCCACTTGAAAAGTAAGCGAAGTGCTTAGAAAATAGGATACTTCTTAGATGCTTTTGATTTCCTTGTTAGGACAGTTAAATTACTGTGGTTAAATTTTAATATGAAATATAATCATATTGTTGTCTCTTCTTTATCCATATTCAACTTGTTTGAATAGGTATAAACTTAGTTGTTTTAGTTGTGAAACATACATTTTCTAGTTTTTTTATTTTTTTGTCAATATTTTTACCAGTTTTCCTTTTTGCTGTGACAAGTAGATATTCTGATGCTCTACTTAGCTGATTCAGGAATGACTCTAGCATTAGTCATGAATCATATTCTGTCTGTTAAAATATCAGTTTCATCTTTGTTACATTGTTAAGTTCTTGCAACTTCTATGATTTACAAATTCTTTTCAGAAAGAAATTATTCATGGTTCTGGGTATAGTCTACAAGTCTTTGACTTCTCACATTGATCATACCTGGTTTGAAGTTTTCATTATTCCTTACCATCTTCCCTGCTTCTGACATCTGCGAAGAAGTCACTCAGAACCAAATTACATGTTCTAATTTGGAGATTTATGTCAAGTTCTTTGTAAAAGTTCATCACCTTTTATAACATATTTTGATGCATAAACTGTAATTAGCTTCATGGTGCCCTTCCTGTGGATACTCACGAGCACTAAAATATGGAATTTACAAATATTACACAGAATTATATTCCTTGTTACCCGACTACAATAAAGCTAACTCCTTTTTTTTGGCTCACTAAGGGGAACATGTAAACCATTATTGCACTTACATCTAGTAGTATATCTTATCCAAATGGATAAATGACCTAAATAAAAAGTAAATCACTCCATAAAAAGTTTAAAAAGGAAAGGCTACCTTTCAAAACTATGAGTAGGGGAATAGTTTGTATTCAAACTATAATTTTAAAAATAAGATAGAAGAAATCATAAAAGGCAAAATTGAAAACTGACATTATATACAATTAAAAAGTTTTATCAGAGATAAAATTAATGTGACTAGAATCAAGAGAAAACATGTTTTGGCAAAAAAAAAACTCTATTAAGATTATATTAAATACCTCTATAGGTAAGTATATAAATAGAATATCCATTTACTAATGAATTAGTGATCCAAAGATATAGACATAGTATTTTTCTTTTTCTTTTTCTTTTTTTTCTTTTTTTTAATTTTTTTTCCCAGTTATGTGTGACCCGATTTGGGATTTTCTTGGCAAAGATACTGGAATGGTTTGCCATTTCCTTCTCTAGCTCATTTTATAGATGAGGAAACTGAGGCAAACAGGGCTATAAGTGACTTTCCCAAAGTCACACAGCTAGAAATTGCCTGAGGTCATATTTGAACTCATGAAGATGAGTCTTTCTAACTCTAGGCCTGGCACTCTATCCATTTCTCTGCCTTACTGCTCTGATGATTAATAGTGTGTTTTAAACATAATGATAAAATTTGCTTTCATTTTGGGATCATCTAGATGGCACAATGGATAGAGGATATGCATGCAGGCAGGAAGACCTGAGTTAAAAATCTAGCCTCATAGCTGTTTAACTCTGAGAAGTCACCTGATCTCTATCTGCCTCAGTTTCTTTTTTTATGTAACTTTTAACATTTATTTTCACACAATTTTGGGTTACAAATTTTCTCCCCTTTTATCCCCTCCCCCCCCAAACCCAAGCTTTCTAATTGCCCCTGTGACCTATCTGCTCTCTCCTCTATCCTCCCTCCCTGCCCTTGTCTCCGTCTTCTCTTTTGTCCTGTAGGGCCAGATAGCTTTCTTGACCCCTTAACCTGTATTTCTTGTTACCCGGTGGTAAGAACATTACATTTGGTCCTAACACTTTGAGTTCCAACTTCTTTAGCTCCCTCCCTCTCCACCCCTTCCCCTTGGAAGACAGGCAATTCAATATAGGCCATATCTGTTTAGTTTTGCAAATGATTTCCATACGAGTTGTGTTGTATAGAACTAACTATATTTCCCTCCATCCTATCCTGTCCCCCATTACTTCTATTTTCTTATGGTCCTTTCCCTCCCCATGAGTGTCAACCTTGTATTGCATTCTCCTCCCCATGCCCTCCCTTCCATCCTCCCCCCCACCCTGCTTGTGCCCCTGTCCCCCACTCTCCTGTATTATGAGATAGGTTTTCCTATCAAAATGAGTGTGCATTATATTCTTTCCTTTAGTGGAATGTGATGAGAGTAGACCTCATGTTTTTCTCTTGCCTCCCCTCTTTATCCCACCACTAATAAGTCTTTTGCTTGCCTCTTTTATGAGAGATAATTTGCCCCATATAACTTCTTCCTTTCTCCTCCCAATATTTCTCTCTCACTGCTTGATTTCATTTTTTTTTTAAGATATGATCCCATCCTCTTCAATTCACTCTGTGCACTCTGTCTCTATGTATGTGTGCATGTGTGTGTGTGTGTGTACTTCCACCCAATACCCAGATACTGAAATGTTTCAAGAGTTACAAATATTGTCTTTCCATGTAGGAATGTAAACAGTTCAACTTTAGTAAGTCCCTTATGACTTCTCTTTGCTGTTCACCTTTTCATGGTTCTCTTCATTCTTGTGTTAGAAAGTCAAATTTTCTTTCCAGCTCTGGTCTTTTCATCAGGAAAATTTGAAAGTCCTCTATTTCATTGAAAGACCATTTTTTCTCCTGAAGTATTATACTCAGTTTTGCTGGGTAGGTGATTCTTGGCTTCAGTCCTAGTTCCTTTGACTTCTGGAATATCCTATTCCATTCCCTTCTATCCCTCAATGTAGAGGGTGCCAGATCTTGTGCTATCCTGATTGTATTTCCACAATACTTGAATTGTTTCTTTCTAGCTGCTTGCAATATTTTCTCTTACACCTGGGAATTCTGGAATTTGGCCACAATGCTCCTAGGAGTTTCTCTTTTTGGATCTCTTTCATGCGGTGTTCTGTGGATTCCTTGAATATTTATTTTGCCTTCTGGTTCTAGAATCTCAGGGCAGTTTTCCTTGATAATTTCATGGAAGATGATGTCTAGGCTCTTCTTTTGATCATGGTTTTCAGGTAGTCCCAGAATTTTTACATTGTCTCTCCTGATTCTATTTTCCAGGTCAGTTGTTTTTCCAATAAGATATTTCACATTATCTTCCATTTTTCGAATCTGCGCGGTATGTTCTGAGATATCTGTCTTTCTCATAAAGTCCTTAGCGTCCATCTGTACCATTCCAGTTTTGAAAGATCTATTTTCTTCAGTGAGCTTTTGAATCTCCTTTTCCATTTGGTTAATTCTGCTTTTGAAAGCATTCTTCTCCTCATTGGCCCCTTGCACCTCCCTGGCCAACTGAGTTAGGCTAGTTCTCAAGGTGCCAATTTCTTCAAGATTTTTTTGGTTCTCCTTTAGCAGGGAGCTGATCTGCTTTTCATGCTTCTCCCTCATTCCTCTCATTTCCCTTCCCAGTCTTTCCTCCACCTCTCTAACTTGATTTTCAAAATTCCTCTTGAGCTCTTCCATGGCCCGAGCCCATTGGGTGGGCTGGGACACAGAATCCTCGATTTCTGTGTCTTTGCCTGATGGCAAGCATTGTTCCTCCCCATCAGAAAGGAAGGGAGGAAGTGTCTTTTCTCCGAGGAAGTACCCTTCAATAGTTTTATTTCTTTTCCCTTTTCTGGGCATTCTCCCCAACCAGTGACCTGACCTCTGAAAGTTCTCCTCACACCCACCTCGCCTCCTGGTCCTCCCAGCCCTAGACATAGTATTTTTCAAGAGAAAAATGCAAGCTTTTAATAACTGCTTCAAAAATGTGGATAATCATTAACAATCAGAGAAAATTAATCTAAAATACCCCCAAGGTATCACTTCATACCTTTGCTTGCAAAGATGCTAAAAGATGAGAAAAATCATTGCTGGAGAGACATTGAGAAATTAGGCATGCTAATTGTTGGTGGACCTACACAGTAGTTTAAACATTCTGGTAAATGATTTGGAGTTAGGCAAGAGGAATTACGAACCTTAGAATTGGAGATTGGACTGTTGGACTGTACTCTAAGGAGGTTATTAACGGAAAGAAAAGACCCATGTTTACAAATCCATTCATAGCAGAATTATTTAAGAAATCAAAATATGTGCCCAATGTTTGGGGATTGTTTGAATGATTTACAACATATGAATATAACTGAATGTTCCTGGAACATATAGATTGACAGATACTCAGAAATTTCAGAACTCAGAGAAACATTTTACTACTTATGTGAGGTGATGCGGAGTAATAAAGGCAGACCTTAAAAAAAGAACCACATAAAAAATAAACACAAAGAGTACAACAATTTATATATGATCAAAATGGACAGACAACAAAAATTCTGATCAAATAAAATGGGCAGCATTTGTACCATGCTTTCCTAGTTAAAAGATATATCTCTCATTTTTGTTATCAGTTAATAAAGTGCCAAGTGGAGAATGCACTGTATAACCAGGTTTGTTCAGATGTTCACTAGGATCTATTCATTGTTTCAAAACAAAATATATAAATAAAATTAGAAATGATATTACTCAGATAATCACGTTCCTAGTGAAGGAGAGACAACTGGCTGAATACCTTGGAAATCCAAAGAAAAATTATTTTCCTCTTATTGGAAAGTTCCATCACTGTATACTTCAGACTTTTTTTGGTTCTTAATTTCTGTAGCTGCTGGCTCATCTGTCATGTTGTTAGTTTCATTTACAGTGCACAGCCTTTGTTAGAACACTCAATTACTTTGATTGGTGAATTATAAAACCACTTTTAGGCTGAAGTAGAGGACACCAACATCCGTGAGTACCTTTAATTTAAAAGTGTTTCAGGAAGGATTTTAGGATTGTGCTCACCACTTGGCTTTCACAATAAGAGAGAACTTAGTGTATATGGTATCCTCATGACATGATATGGAGAAGATAGAGTTATGACAACTAGATGTTAAGAGGTCCTTTTCTGTGTCCCTCTTCACTCTGAAACCTTAATATTTTGAAATAAAAATGGTAACAATATATCATTATATATTATGCTCACACACATGTATGTGTCATACATGCATGTACATATCACACACATACATGTGTGTATGTGTGTGCACGTGTGTAACTGTGTGTGAGAGAGACATAATTTCCCATTTGGAGAGTAGTGGTATCAAAATCAAATAGAAGCAGTTGACATTGGATCAGGAGTTAGACTCTTGTAGTCTAAAGAATTCCTTGAATGGAACATCCCCATTTATTTTGAAGCTTTCCTTGAATACTAAGTGACTTTCCCAAAATCCACAAAACCAATATGTGCCAGAAACAAGATTAAACTCAGTAATTCAAGACTTGAAGGCCAATCCTCTATCGCTCTACTGTAGTGTTCTTATTTGGATGTCCCATAAAGACATGGAGATGACCTTTGCTTGGTTTGTAATGGCTATTCTGTTTTGCCAGAAAAGCTTGGAGTATAATTTCAGTGACAAACTCCCTGCTTTCTGGGTATGAGACTAGCTAAATATGGAAAGAGGTATCACTAGTAAGTTGAGACTAGATGAGGAATTCCTCAGAATTAGCAATCTGGGAAAGAAAGGAAAATACCAAAAGACTCCTCAGTCCTCTTTGACCCCTTTTAACTTCTGAAGAATTGATGGTAGAGAGGGAGGGAAAAGAAGTAAAAAGTGCTATATAAAAGGAGATTTTTGCCCCATTTATAAACGTTCATTGAATGTTGGCTCCTTATTTGTGAGAACATTGTCTAATTACCAACCTTTCGACAATCTCCAGGAGAAACTGATTCATATCGATATTGATTTTCTTAGCACAAATAAAAACAGAAGACAAGGAAGTTGTGACTAAATGGAATGATAGTTTTAGGAGTTCTCCTAAAAGGGCAAAAACTGTCAGTGGCAGAATTGATTTCATATTAAATCTGATGATAAGAAGCATCATTTTAAGAGATATTGCTCATCTTGTCTTCTTTACCATTATTGATATGATACATTAAACGTTACTATAATTACAACTTGTGTGCTAACATCAATGGGATTACAGATTAAGAGCTGGAATGGGACCTTGGACATTATCTATTCTGTCCTCCATTACTTTAGTCATGAGAAAACAGATTGAGAGGTTAAGTGACTTCCTTCAAGACATAAAGGTAATAATGAGTCAGAGTCAGTATTGGAACTCAGCTTGTTTGACTTCAAAACCAGTGCTATTTCCATATACCATACATACTGTAGCAATTTTGTATAAGATGAGGTAGAAAATTCTAGAAAACATTCTTTAAAACTCCCTAAAATAGTGAATGACTTAACTATTCTCAGAAATATAATGATCTAAGATGATTTCAAAGGATTCCTGGTGAAAAATGCTATCCATTTCCAGAGAAAGAACTGATGGAGTCTGAATCTGGATTGAAGCATACTTTTTTTTCACTTTCTGTATTTTTGTGTGTTTTTTTCCTTTGGGTCTGTGTCTTTTACATCATGATGAATATGGTAATATATTTTGCATTATTGAACATGTGTAACTTATATCAAATTGTTTACTGTCTCAGAGAAGAGAGTTGTAAGGGAAAGAAAATTTGGAACTCAATTTTTTTTAAAATGACTGTTAAAATTGTATTTACATGTAACTGGGGGGAAATTTTTATTAAAAATAAAACCCCCTAAAATAAATTAATCTCATCTTTGACAGTGATTTTAGTGCAAAGAAGAGTATAGGAAAGAGTAGTCTAAAATTTGTTGGAAAATATCACTCAGTGCCAAGAAACGAGAGTATAAAGACTGGTCAACTACATAGAAATTCTGCATTTATGTAGCATCAATACGTGCTTCAAGTGAAAAGAAGAAAGGTTCTAGATATGGTTGTAGTTAGTATGATGTAGTAAAGCATATTATCTCTGACAAATTGTACATACTAGAAGTAGAGAGGATAACATCAAAGATGTATTTAATTGGAAAAGGAGGTAGAACCATCCTGTTGAGAGAATATGGAATTCTTTTTACTGAATTCCAAGTCATTTTGAAAAGGCAAAGGGTAACAGCCCAAGTGCTACACTGGTATCCATCCAGGATTAAGAAACTCAGAGGAAGATTCCCTTCTCCTACCACCATATGACATTCAATGGAACCCAGTAGAAGTAAACTCTGTGAGCAATGGGTCTGTCATGATTTTTTAAGTCTTTGTTTGTCTGCATGTCTCTAATGCCAAGAATAAGAAGACTTGTGGGAGGTTGTGAACAACAGTCTCCTGGGGTGGGAAGGCCTGGACAGGGTATAAGATACAGCAGAAGAGGGAAATACCTACATGGTTGAGGTTATAGTACCATTACAGCATTGAGATTAACATCACTATCATACTAATTAGAAGTGTCAAACATTTGGCTCATGAGCCACATGCAATCCTCAAATCCCCAACCCAAATCAGATTAGAATGTATTTGGGAAATATTTTTAAAAATATAACAAGATAAATAATATTAACATTTGGTTTTCTAAGTCAATATGCAGCCCCGGAGCCACATACAAAGTATGGTTTAATGGATCCTATTTCCATCCAAGTCTGACACCACTGATATTAATCACCTCCTTACTAGAGTCGTGCTGAGAACATCTCAAAGGAAGTCATGTACTTATTAAATAATTGTGTAAAACAATACTAAATGACATACATAACTCAGTTACAGTGACTATTGTACCACAGATTATAATTTATTTTTTGTTCTCAAATTCCTAATGGAAGCTACTTCATATGTGAAAGTAAACTAGAGCATTTTTACAGACTTTTAACAAAATGATAAAAATGTAATTATGAAGTAGTGTGGGCAAGGTACGAAACTGCTAAACTAAACATTTCATGAGTATCAGTTTAGCGTGCATGCTGTTCAAATGTTATCTCTTGATCTTTCAATATGACTAGTTGAACTCGTTAGAAGAATGGTGGTATAAAAAGATGGGTTTTATTTTGGGGAGTTTAGGGTTGTTGAAGGCTATGCTCAGTTTTTTAAATGTACTCCAATGAATTTTATTCCTTTTATCCAAGTATGATCCCAGTCATCATCCATTATACTACCTTCTTAAGATATATGTACTGATGGACCAGCTCAGTGGGTTATCCATCCTCCAGATAATGTGTTCTTTGTCTACTTATTTTTTCTTAGCTAGAGAGTTAACCTCTACTCTCTTTTCAATGATGCTACTTTCTTATAGAAGGTTCCATAGTGTTCCAAATTTTCATGTTATCATTATAGGAACTTTCATAACTGAGAACATCAAGATCTGTAGTGAAGTCAATGAAACGTAACGCAGATTTTGGACACGGATGGTTGATAGTTTGTGGCACTACAGAGAGAAATAGGGAGATCAAAAGAATGGTTTTGCGATTAAAATGTTAGTTATTCCCCATACAGCAAATGCTCTATACATTCATATCAGCTGTCCTATATGCCAATGATGGGTTTCATCTTCATCACTGTTTCTTTGGAATTCTTAGCTTCCTTTAAAACTATTTATGTACCAAGTGATCCATGAAGCCTTCTGTGCTACCCTCAGATGTTCAACTTTCTTTATCCTCAAATTACTTTGTATTTGTTTGTCATTGTCCATATAATATTTTCAAGTAGATTTCAAACTTTTTGAGAAAAGGGGCTGCCATGTTTTTGTCTTTTTTTATCTTTGTATTTTCAATGCTGACCACAGTCCCTGACACATAAAAGATACTCAATAAATACTTGTTTATTGTGTGTTTGCCCCTAGCCTTCAATAAGTATTTAATGAAGTGAATTAATTGAATTGGGGGGGATTAAAATCTTGGCTTTGGATGTGTTGGTGATATATGCAGGTAGAGTTATGGATCTGGAAATTAGAAGAAAGAAGTAGTGGCTGGACATATATCTTTGGGAGATTTCCCTAGTGCCATCGCAGTTAATGAAATTGTTAAAGGAAAGGGAGATAGAAAGGAGAGGAGGCCTAATGCAAAACTTTGAGGAATACCTACCTGAACTAATTAAGCATAGGAAAACGAGCTGTTGAAAGAGACAGAGAACAATTAGAAAAGTGAGAGGAAAACCTTTCCTTCATAACATTAGGATGATTCCATACCTTCATTCAGTCCCCAGTTGACCTGGAGTACCTATCATGTTATCACCTGTATAGTAACGTTCATTCTCCACAAACTGTTTTTACTCAGCCAAAGCCGAATAGATAGTATCTGAGTTTCTTTTGATATCTTATGTCCTCTAAACTCAATCTAAACCTGGTGAAAATCAGGATAGGAAAGGTCACTCATAAATTCTTTTATACATGATCTTAATAAATAACATCTAAGGGTCTCCCGCTCTCTCGATCATTCATGTTGTTTCATTACTAATGTTCTGTCCTTTGAAAAATAAATTGATCATATGAGCTGTTTTTCCCACTAACCATGATGCTTCTGGACTAAAACATCCCTATTTGTCTCCTAGCATATACTTTTGAGAATATTGACTGGGGCTAAGGCAACAATTTGCATTTTGAAATGGAAATTATCTCTGTTTAAAGTTAAATAGTCTATGATCATTGAAAATATTAGCACTATACTATCTGCAACTCTGTTCACATGTCCAAACTAATAATTTGCAGGTGTCTGTCAGAAAGAATTGGAAAAAACAAAATGAAAATGTTATATTCCCTCAGCAAGAATTATTTTTATCTAGAGATATTTAATTCTAATTTTCTTACAGCCTCACTATGTGACTTTGCCTCCTCTACTTGCTTTGACCCTTCATAATTTAATCAGTAAAGTGAGGCATCTGCTTGCCAATGGAGAATCTTAAATTAAAGCATTTTGTCAAAATAATGGGGTATTACAGAATAGGATCAGATATAATGAGTGAATTGGTTACTTCAGAAAATGTTTCTCTCTCTGATCTCTAGGTTATCAGTGGAGATTGTTCCTGTCTTAACTATAACCAGATACTAGTTTATTATTGTAGCTACTAACTAGTCCAGAGATCTTCCATTTGCCATAGCACTTTCTTTATATTTTGCTTATGGCAATTTGACATTATAACTTGTGTTATAGTTACTATCATACACATGATATTTCCTCTGCTGACTTGCAAGCGTCCTAAGAGCACTAGGTTTACTGTACATAATAAGTGTACAAACTTAAAAAAAAGTTTGTTCAATATTGAAGAGTCTTTTGGGTGGAAGCATTTTTCAAAATGATATATTTTGTTTTGATATATCAATCATTTTCTAAAACATACCCCACTATTACTTTAGTATAAAAAGTTAGCACAATCATCCAAAATGCCATTTTGGATTGACAGCACATATTATTTTCCATTCCTGTAGTTTACTACTTTTTAATAGGAAGGAAAGCTTTCTTCTGTAGTAAAGATGGCTACATGTACATAGAATTACCCAGATTCTGTATTTTAAGTAGAGTAGGAGAAAGAATACCATTGATGTATTTTCTTAAGCTCCCTGGGTGAGGAATATAGCACATGAATGTCAGAAAGTTACTTAAAGGGTTTCTGTGAGCTTTGTATCGTGAGAGAGAGTTTCACAAAAATTTAAATTAACATGATTTTAACACAAGTGGGAAACCCCTTGGATGAGGAAAGCTTTTAATGATAGGTTTTGTTCTACCAACTCCAGTGCTTTAAAAACAAAAACCCTTAACCAAGAAAAGATATAGTAGCACACTGCATGACATGAAAGATATGATCTGTTGCAGAAAATTCTTTATTCACTATTCATAAACATTTCATGAATTCATAGACATTTCTTATACATGTAAGAAAGTGGACATGTGGTTAGCTGATAGTATAGTTTTATAGCTGATAGTTTCTGGGTTGTTTTTGATCATGTAGAGGTTCCATCTATGATCTTTTCCGTTTTGGGGGAATTATCCTGTTTGAGAAAAATTGAAGAGCTACATGGAGTAGTAGAAAGAGCATTGGCCTTGGAATTAGAGAAACTGGATCTGAGTCCTGGTTCTAACACTTTCTAATTGTTTATGTGTACTTAAACTTATCTGATCTCAGTTTCCTTATTTTTGAAAGGAAGACTCTATTTGCTTTATCTATCTTACTAAATTATTGTGGAGAAAGGGCTTTAATGAGTCTTAAAGTGCTCTCGAAATGTGCTATTTTAGTTGCTGTTTTTAAAAAATGAGATAAATGGTTACAAGAAATATAGTGAAATTGAAGAATTTTCACATGAACAAAGAAAATGTAACTAGAATATGAAGGGAAACAATCAACTGAGAAAAATTTGTGTCAAATTTCACTGATTAAAGTATGATATCCAAGATAGGGACATATAAAAATGAAAGAACCAAAAGCCAATGTTAAATACAGAAGTTGTCAAAACGTGTAAATAACTAGTTTTCAAAAGAATCACAAATTCTTAAGAATCCTGTGAAAGAATGCTCCAAATCACAAATAAGCACATCAAAAGATTTTCTTTTTAAAAAAAATTGGCATATTGGGAATAGTCAGGTTTGGAGGGGTTTTTATAAAGGACACAATAATAATGCATTATGGGTGGAGCAATGAATTGCTCCCGTAATTCTGGAAAACAAATTGGATTTGTGCAAATAAAATAATTCAAATGTTTTTATCCTTTGACCTAAAGATTCCATGGGTAGGCATTTACCCAAAAGAAATCATGAACCAATAGATATACTCCAAAATTTTTATGGCATCCCTTTTTACATTAGCAAAAACTACATTCAAAGTAGATGTGCATCAAATAGCAAGTGACTGAACAACCTGTGGTACATGAATGCAATGGAATGTTGCTGTGGTGTAAGAAGCAATCAGTCATAGAAATACAGTGAAGTAATAAGGGACTGATCTTGAATAGGAAAAGAGAGCAGGGTAAGAAAATTAGAATCAGGGAAAGAACAGTCTCGAAGAGTTGATGAATGAAAAAGCATCCATTGAGAGTTTACTATTTGTAAAGCACTATGTTAAATATTGAAAAAGCAAATAGAAAAATGGAGGTAGTCCTCTTCTATAGGAAGTTTCAGTTACAAGTTGAGTAGAAAGGCCCCATGACCTTTAGGGTAAAGTGGCAAAGCATTAGAGTAAAGTACCTTCTTTAATTTCATGTCCATTTATAAAATCATATCATTTTCTATTGTTGAACTATCTGATACTGTCAAAGCCTTTGGCGTCAACAATTTTCTTTTCCGGGTTATGAGTAGCCATGGTTCCTAGGGAAGTGTATGGTTCAGTACTTGCACAGACAGTTGCCAGGTCCCATATCTATGGCGAAATGCTTCCCAGTAAGATGGCTCTACAGTATGAGCTAGAAATAGGACTGCTGGTCTGGGCACGGGAGGGGACCATTCATCAGTCCTTGGTCTTACCTGCCTGTTGATGGTAGTTTGTCATTGACTGCAATGGTTTTTGTGAGGAAGGTGAGCTCCTCTTATTGGAACCAAACCCTTTAATGATGACTGTGGAGGCTAGATCAGAAGCAGGACTGGTGGTGGTAAGAGGTGGAGTACACTATTGCTTCCATCGCTCTTAGGTTCATGGGGAAAAACTTGAATAGGATTAGGTAGAAGGAAAGAAAAAACAAACTTAAGTGATAGCCATGAATGTGATTAGAATGATTTGACTCATAAAACTAAGGAGAGTGGCAGAATGGATTAGAAAGCAATATCTAACGATATGTGGTTTGCAAGAAATATAAGGGGACCTTATAGGACTGGGGAGTATTTTATATTTGTCTTTATTTGACAAGTTTCTGGTACTATACTCAAAGCTTATGCAGAACTTTATAGAGCTTGTATCCTGCTCTTATAATATTCAAGAACCCAGAATTTCCTCCATGTTTCAATGACATATTAGAGTTAATTGATATCTTAATTGATAAAGGAGTGTCATCATCATAACTCTTATCCTTGTGTGCTATTTTAAATGAACATTAATTAAGTGATGGCTAAAAGACAACACAGTGTCGCAGTGAGTAGGCATCAGATCCACCAAGCCCTGAATTTAGGTCCGATTTCTGTTACATACTAGGTGACTGGGCAGTCACTTAAATTTTCAGAGCTCTACCCAGCAGTATCAAATTCAGTTAGAAACTGGAGTTACTAAAAGGTAAATAAGAATTCTTCAGGGCTGCACATTGGCTCTTAATTGGCTATTAAGCACCTATTAATCTTTTTTTTATGTTTTGTAATATTTCTATTTCTTTTTAAAAATATTTTTAAATATTTTTATTAAATTTAATATTTAATATTTTATTAAAATATTTTTAAAATATTTCCCAATTACATTATAATCTGGTTTGAACACATATGGGAGTGTTGTGGGCTGCAAGCTGTTTGGTACCTCTCATCTACACTACAAGTCACAGAGAAAGAAATGGCCTGTATTGACAGAGGGATTTACTCACCATGGAGATCCCTATACCAGTGAAGTTACTTGTCCAGGACCTGTCCCTATTCCTGTGTACCTCTTATGTGTGACAGTTTCTAATCAAATGTTCTTTGATTATTTATGTTTGTTTAACTATGTCTGGCTCTTCATCCCATTTGGGGTTTTCTTGGCAAAAATACTGGAGTGGTTTGCCATTTCTTTCTCCAGATAATTTTACAGATGAGGAAACTGAGGCAAACAGGGTTAAGTCACTTTCGCAGAGTCACACAGCTATTAAGTATCTGAAGATGGATTTGAACTCAGATCTTTCTGACCCCGGGACTGATGCTGTATCCACTGTGCTACCTATAGAGCATCACTAAAAAAAAAAAAGAGGAAAACCCACTGTCCATACACACACAAAACACAGGCATACACATGCCATAGAACCCAAAACCATGAAATTTATAACTATATTCTAATATTTTATGAAGTAAATAGATTTCTCTATTGCTCATAAGTCTTGTTTTAGAAGAGGTGGTCTTTACCTAAGATTCTGATTGCCACCAATCCAGACAAACCTCTGATCTGGAGAGAAATTTCTACTACGTTAGATACATGACACGAATTTGCAATAATTTATTTTGCCTTTACCCTGTAGCATGTTTTTATCATTTTTGATAATTTGATCCATTTATGTGATGGTATGTGTGTTTCATCACTATTAGAAACATTGAGCCTTGGGAATAGATTTTATCTTTTTTTTGGCTTTCTTATTATTCAAAAATGAATTTGATTTAATTAAGGAATTAATCACACTACATTGCCATTTCTGATGCTTAAAACCTTTCATTCGAAACCTCGAGTAGCTAATACAAGGTAAGGTTATCCTGTTACAGCTGTTAGGTCAGCCTTTAGAATATTGAATTCCTCTTGTCCCGCAGAAGAGATATTTTGGAACCCTATCCTGCTCCGGATGAGCTGACCCCCTCAAGAACTAAAAGGGCAAGATTTCAAAGCTCACATTTGTTTCGGGGAAATAAAGAGCTTGTCAAAAGCCTAGACTTGAAGAAAAAGATGTTTTTCTAAATCAGTGCCATGGTAGGTCCATGTGGGGTGTGCCTGTGAGCATGAATACATTAGGCCAAGAGAAAGTAGCTTGTTTTTATTTTATGGTAATTCAGCAAAACAAATACCGAAGGAACCAAACAAAACCTTCCATGAAAAGGGACTCAGATTTCTCTAGAATTTGCTTTGTGAAAAGATATGGAATAAAAAAGAAAATAAGGAACATTATGCTGATGAAAGTACTTTTAAAAAAATCTAGTAGTGGTTATCAAAGAAGTCTTTATCATGTTATTTTATTTTCAGCAGCTTTAAGATTGCGCAACACTTTAATGTTTTCAAGGCATCAAAACCAACCTCTGTGGTAGGTATTACAGGGACTGCTATCCCCATTTTCTCTGATGATGAAATGGGCTTAGAGATGACTTGCCTATGGTCACTCAGCTATATGTTTCAGAGTTCAGATTAGTTCCTGGATTTTCTGAATCCAGGTCCAAAACTCTAGCCACAACACTAAACTTTCTCTCACATGGATGCTGGATTTGTAGTAAAACCTACATTCATTTACTTCCTCTGACACTTGTATTATCCGGGGCTAGTCACTTAACTCCTCTGTTTCTTTTTTTCAATATTTCAATTTGCTTTCTTTTAAAGACAGCATATTTTCAGAGGGTGATAGCCTGTATCAAGGCAATCTTTGGTGGACAAATATAGATAGAACTGAAACCCCCAAATTAGCATGTCGAAAGCTTAGTAATAGATCTGTCTCTTTGGCACTGGAAGCAAGCCATCTATTTTATTGTTATAGGGAAACTCTACCAGTGCTAATCAGTAAGTGCCCCCAAATCCACTTGCTTCAGAACACTGGGAGGTATGTTTCAGATGCTGGGCTCAAGTTCATTGATTCTGTGGCTGGTTCTCCATCTGCAACGCTACACTGTCTTTCATTTCTCTGTCAGTGCTATCATCAAACAATTGCAACACTGTGTAATTATAATGATAATAATGACAGTAACTTACACATGCAGCATTTGACTTTCATGATTTCACTGGAGAACTCGCAGGACTAGTAACAGCTCTATGAGATACCTATTGTAAGTATCAGGGCAGCGAGGTGGTGCAGTGCATAGAGGACTGGACTTAAAATCAGGAAGATTCACCTTCATGAGTTTAAATCTGACCTCATACACTTCCTAGTAGTGTGATCCTGGGCAAGTCACTTCACACGGTTTGCCTCCGTTTCCTCATTTATAAAATGAGCTGGAGAAGGAGGTGGCAAACCACTACCAAGAAAATCCAAAAATGGGTTCACAAATTTGGACATACCAAAGAAACAACAACAAAGTATCACTGGCCCCCTAACTGGGTCTTAAATATCGCATATAATTTTAGTATTGGTTGATGAACTGATTTTTGTACCAATTAGATCACATTAATGCTGAATTGAAGTAACCTAAAGTATTTTTGACCTGATTATGAAGCATGCTTATAAGATACAAAACATTTGTCTTTTAATGTGGTGAAACGCTAAGGTACAAAACTAATTTTAAATATCATCTGAAAATTATTTACATTCTTTTTTATCTAGTGCTGCACAGAAATCAGCTGTAAGCTGTATAGTGAGGAGGTCAATTTTAGGATTTGCTGTTGTTTATTTTTTAGTTATTCATTTAGATTCTTATGCATTATTTCCAAAGCCAAGTTCATCATATTTATTAGATCAGAATAAGAAGGAAAAGAAACTATTTCAATTTTTGGTTTATTCAGACCAAAAACATGTGGACGGGCTAATAAGCTAATGATCATGCTTGTAAAGTATTATGAAATCCACTTATGGGAGAATCTATATTTAAACAGAAAAGTCTTTTGAATAAGTTACCTTTGAATAAAGGTGGTCATCTCGTCAAACTTATTTTATTTAATCTGTAATGTCAATGACCACTTACTAGGACAAGTGACTGAGTTGATTATTCTGAAAATGTTCTTTATAGTTTGCTATAAATGATTAGAAATTTAGTCTGGTGTTTGCAATGCATCATAAATGATATATTGGCCCAAGAAAAATGTAGCTACTGGAGGCTAGCAGTTATTGATTATTTTTCTTTTCTCAGAGCCTAAAATGCTTCCTGACACAATGAGTTCTTGTTGAATTATTTGAATTTTGAATAAATATGATGCTAACAGTAGAATAGCAGTAACTAATGGTTTATCAAATATTTTAAAAGCAGTTCTTTGACAAGGCCAGTGTATTCCTACAAGTTTGGTGATAAGTGATAAACACAACATTTGTCAGCTAAGGCTTTATTTCTTTAGTAGCCTTTTTCTTTTAAACAAAAGAAATTTCCTTTTATCATTTATAACTTTCATAAAATCAGAAAGTAACATCTAAATAGCTTCTAAAGACATTTGTACTTTAAAAAAGAAAAGAGAATTTTTTCCCCAAACCTGGGATGTAGTCTTTCTTGCCTTTCACTTATGTGGATTTCTCTAGAAGTATTTATTTCCTTGCTGTCATTCAGTAATTGTTTTTGTTTAGAAGTGTTCATCATGTCCACCTTTTCATGGCCCCATTTGGGCAAAAGATACTGGAGTGGTTTGCCCTTTCCTTTTCCAGATCGTTTTGCAGATGAGGAAACTGAGGTATACAGGGTTAAGTGACTTTGCCCCTGGTCACACAGCTATTAAGAGTCTAAGACCTGATTTGAACTCAGAGGGTTTTCCTGACTCTAGGATGGGCTTTCTGTCCACTACTTTCTAGCTGTCTCTGATTCATTAACCATCGATTCCTAACATGGGTGATACTGCCCCCCTGCTGGAACAATGGGTAGGGGATGATAATAACCTCGGAAACGATGGGGTATCATTGAATAAAAATAAGGGGGCAGTGGAAGGATAAGGAAAGGAGAGAAGAAAATTTTGAAAAATTTCATACATGTTTTATCTGTTGTGTAACAGAATTAAAGTTGTAGAGTTTGCATTCTTTTCGGAAACAAACACACAAAATGCAAATTATAACCAATCAATGGTCAAATCTACTTATAGGTCTTAACCAGCAAGTGTTGGCAAGTGAGTGCTGTCATGCATTGTGGGGAAGTTCAGTGTGCATCTGCAGGAATATGTGTGTGTAATGACTTGTTTACAGTGTGATATTTTACAGTTACATGACGCAGTATTATGTCATCACATTTTAAATGTAGGAAAAACTCCACAAATTTATAATAAATTATTATTTTTAAGATGTATCACTTAAAAAATATTTTATAGTTTTTGAAGAGACGCAATTTTTTTTCCCCAAAAAAACCAAACCATTCAAAGGTTAAAGAAAGTATATTTCCAGGGGGCGCTGAGTAACTTTTTTTTGAAAAGGGGTCTGTAGGTCAAATAAGTTTGGGGACCTCTGCAATAGACCAATATACGTGCAATGTTAGTACAGATTTACTATTTACTATGGTAGGAAGGATTCTATAATACAAACTACACATAGTAGAGGCATAGTTGCATCATTTAATGAATTGGCCTATATAGCAATTTAAAGTTGGCAAAATACTTTTTTTTATATCAGTTATCTCATTGGATCCACCCAATAACCCAATGAGAGAGATGCTATTAATACTGAATTTTGCAGATGAGAAAACTGATGGTCAACAAAGCTAAGTGACTTGGAGAAGAAGGATCCAAGCCTCCTGCACTTCAAGTCTGGTATAATATTTCCTAAGTCACACTGTCTGTTATGTAGTTAAGTCAACTTTACTCATGTTTCCTAATGTTAACATCTATCCAAGGCACCATTTAGCACCCCTTGTTTAATTATTAGGGAGCTTTTCAGTGACTGGCAAATTTCACCTTATCCTCGGCTCCATGCCCTACTGCCTTTGTTTTTCTATAATGTTCACTTTCCCGTCCTGGTCTCATTTTTACTCTATTTTCATGAGATCTCTGAAAGGCTCTGATAACCCTGGCACCAGTAACCATGATCCATGGCACTAGAACCCACTTAGCAATTTCCTTCTGCTCCCCTTCCCATGATAATATATTCCCTCATAATACTCTTTTTATGGTGATACAACACGCATCTATATTTTGTAAGTCATTCTGATAGAACTGCATTATGCTTCAAAAATACTCAACATCTTATATTTGTAACTGAACGTAGGAAATTTCAGGAACGTTTCAGGGGTTCTTCTTCACAAGCACCAACCCACCCAAGAGGTGCCTTCTTGTAGGCATGAACATCAATTTCACATTTTGTGAACATTGTCTTTTTATGGGAAGCGTGTGATTTCAGACATCTAACAAAAGCTACCTTGGAATTATTATCCCTTTGCCAATGAGACTCTCTCTCTAGAGAGCAGGTGTTCTTTGTGCCTGCTCTGCCAACTGGACACCTAGCTTTTGGGTTCTGTTTCCAACATAACCACTAATTAAGTATGATATCTGGCAATCTAAGTGACTTAATCTGTGTCCTCATTTTATAATCTGTGAGGTTATTATACGACTCTGCTCTCAGGAGAATAGCAATAATTAAATACATTTGTAAGGCAGATTTTTCCCCCAACCCCTGTATTCAAGTTGTCTTAGTCTTGATAATGGGTTTGTTCCTATTTTGAATAGTTATAGCAGAATTTCAGAGATTAGTGTATTAGTGACCTCTGTAAGTATTTAGCTTATGACAAAGAAGAGATTTAGAGTGCTGCTGTTTTTACTCCTCCTTTACACCATTATAAATAGAGTATTCATTTCACTTTATGACATGTCAAGAATTTACTTCAACTCTGGAAAACTTGTAGGTAGTGATATAGAATGATGAAAACAGAACCCAGAAAACAATATACAAAATGACCACAATACTATAAAAGAAAATGAGACTAAAAGCAAATGATAGTCATAGTAATGTAGTGCCAGTCTTAATTTTAAAAGGTAATGATGAAATATAATTTTTCTTCTTTTTTAATCTTGGAGTTAATTGTATTTTTTTGCAATTATTTGTAAAGATAGTTTTCAACATTCATTTTTGAGTTCTAAATATTTCTCCCTCTCCCTTTTCCTTTCCTCCTCCCCAAGACAGAAAGGAATATGATCCTATATCGTATATGTACAATCATGTTAAACATATTTCCACATTACTCATGTTGTAAAAAAAAAAAAAAAAAGAATCAGAACAAAAAAAGGAAAACTACAAGAAAGAAAAAAAAGAAAAAAATAGTATGCTTTGATCTGTATTCAGACTCTGTATTTCTTTCTCTGGATGTGGATACCATTTTCTATCATGAGCCTTGGAATTGTCTTAGATCATTGTACTGCTGAGAAGAGCTAAGTCTATCAGAATTGATCATCTCGCGATGCTGCTGGTTCTACTCAGTTCACTCAGCATCAGTTCATGTGAGTCTTTCCAGATTTTTCTGAAATCCTCCTGTTATAGGGAGGATTTGTTATAGGGCAATAGTATTCCATTCCATTCATATACCCCAAGTTGTTTGTTCATTCCCCAATTGATGAGCATCCCCCCAATTTCCAATTCCTTGCCACTGGAGAAAGAGCTGATATAAATATTTTTTTGCACATGTGACTCCTTTTTCCTTTTTAATGATGTCTTTGGGATTCACACCTAGTACTGGTATTGCTGGATCAAAAGGAATGCACATTTTTATAGCTCTTTGGGCATATTTCCAAATTGTTCTCCAGACTGAGTTTGGATCAGTTTACAACTCTGCCAACAATGTATTAGTGTTTCAATTACAACAGATTTTTTTTCTAGATAGACAGGTGATTGAAAATCTTGTTTAGTTTGCTTTGCTTAACAGGTATTTTTCTTGTTACAAGGGAGGTATGGAAAGAGGCACGGGAAATTACAGTGATGTCCAAAAAAAAAAGATCAACAAAATATTTTTTAAAGGAAAGACATCTCAGTCAAAAGCTAATATTAACACTGACTCCCGTAATTTAAGACTAGAGAACATATTCCTCAGTGATAAGTAATACTAGAAGACTTTTAAAGTAAATATTATAGATTTGGGTGTGGACCAGAGATAAAATTTTTAAATCTATCCCTTCAGCTACTTCAAACAATAATAATGTAATTTTGCTTTCTTTTGTGATTTGAAAAGCCATAAAATGATTTATGCATTTATTATATCTTTTTATCATTCCAACAGACCCTGTGGGCTAATCTAGGCCTTATTATATCTAGAAAACTGAGGCAACAAAAGGTAGGTAGAATAACGGAAAGGACAATGTGCTAGCAGTGAGGGATCCTGACTCTGACATTGGCTCACTATGGATCCTATCACAGCTGATAAGAGAGTCTGTATTGAAATTGAGGCATCTCAGATTCTAGATCATTGCGTTTTTGTTATTAAGCCATATTCCAAATTGATTTATTCTTTCAGAGATGTTACTTGGAAATACATGAATCAAATGTTGTTTACATCCAGCATAAGAGAATTCTAACTTGTTTAGAAAATGTTTAGCATAATCTCAAACCTTGAATTTGTATGTATTATTTATATAAAATTTGACTTCTTTAAAGTAAAACCCTATAGTGCCTTACCTGTATAGCTTTCTTCCTTTCATTTTGACACCTTTCATCACTTTTTATCATTTCATTAAAATTTCTATTGTAGAAAAAGTTTGTCAAGTAAAGCACAAGACAGTGAATAGATATTTAGGCCTTCAGCTCCCTTTATATATTGCCTTTTCCCATTAAAATTTAAGGTTTTTGTGAGCAGGGATTGTATTTGTTTTTGGTTCTATTTCTATACTCAGCACTGATTACAATGCCTAGCAAGTAGTGAACTTTTAGTAAATGCTTGTTGCATTCACTAGTTATTCAAGCCTTTCTCTATTTCCTCCTTTTCCTTGAAAAATACATGTAGGGAAATTGCACCAAATATCTCTGATTCATTTTGCATGTGGCTGTAACCTACTGACACAGAATTGGGGATATTTTGAGCCACAGCTTTTGTGGGAATGAGGCTTTCCTCTGCTGTTTTCAGCAGTTTGTCTTTGGGTTTTAGCCAAAGAAGAAAATCAGTCTTTCTGCAGAGATTAAGCGTCTATTTGAATTTGGTCTATGAAGTAAATATTCATGAGAAAACTGAGCTGAGTACAGGAGTTTGCCATATTGCGATTTTAAAGTGGTATAGTGGAAAGAACTCCAGAGTTTAAGTACAGAATCTCAGTTTCACCATTTGTGGGGGGCAAAATAATGCAATTGAAAGAATGAAATTGAAGGACCTGAGTTCAAATCCCAACTCTACCAATTATTACCTTTGGGATATAAGCAAGTCATTTTAAATATCTCTCTCTCTCTCTCTCTCTCTCTCTCTCTCTCTCTCTCTCTCTTTCTCTCTCTTTCTCTCTCTCTCTCCCCTCCCTCTCTTTCCTTTCTTCCTTCCATTTCTATACTTTAAAATGAAGAGATTTTAGATGAACTTTAAGAGTTTTTGAGTTCTGGATTTGCGGTCCTACATTCTTAACTCATTTTCTGTCTTAGTTCCCTAGTCTGTGAAATGAAGCAGTGGAGTTGGGCTGGATAATTCCTAATTTCCCTTGGAGCTTTTTTTTTTTTTACACTGCCATCCAATTTACTGTAAGTATAAGGAAGGTATGTTCAGTCATTTTTCGGTCATGCCCAACTCTTTGTGAGCCCATTTGGGGTTTTCTTGGCAAAGACACTGGAATGGTTTGCATTTCCTTCTCCAGCTCATTTTATAAATGAGGAAACTGAGGCAAACAATGTGAAGTGACTTGCCCAGGGTCACACAGCTAGTAAGTGTTTGAGGCCAGATTTGAACTCAGGAAGATGAGTCTTCCTGACCCCAAGTCTCGAACTTTTATCTACTGCACTACCTAGACACCCCAAAAGAATATTTATTCAACATTATCTGAAAAGTGGACATTTTAACAAATATAGATATTCTTATAGCACAGTGTTTTACATTTTTGATACAAAATGTGCTAATGAGCTTTAAAAAAATCTTTATGATAAAAATTTTAAGCTTTCCAATAGACAGCGATATTATGTTAAGACAATATTACAAAAATTGAAGTGAATATTACACGGTAATAATTATTACTGAAATTGCTGTGTTTTAGAGCCATAGTTTTAGCAGTAAATTTGTGCATGGTGACATAAATAAATACATATGTAGAGCTATATGTATACAGATTTTATATATATGTATAGTTATATGTATACAGATTATATATAGTATGTATGTATACACATATAAGCATGCATGTATGTATATACACACCATCATACACATTCATACATTTAAATTTTACTATACTACATGGCAGAAATTTCACTAAACCAAGGTGGAGGAAACATTTATATCCCAGGTAGCCAGTTTGGGAGATCTCTAACAAGATTTCTTTATTTTTTTAATGAAAATTACCAACTTACCATATATCAATTTAACATATAGCATGTAGCTAAATCTCATGATGGAGTCAAGGAAATGTCCATACTAGCCCATGGAGCTTTAAATCTAATATCATGAGCCTAAGACAGTCTGTGATCCTGTGCTTTCCTTCCGCCAATATCTACACAGACATGACTTGCTAGTATTGTCTCATAGATTCATTTGCTAGTCAGTAACTACATTCCTCTTTTAAACTGGCTTCTGGCAAGTCCAGTTTAGCCCATGGACAGGATAAAGACCTTTGCTTCCTCTCTTGTTATTTTTTTTGGGGGGGGGGCAGGGCGGAAATCAATGGAAGAGAGGAGACGGGAGAGAAAGAGAGAGAGAGAGATGAAGGGAGGGAGGGAGAGGGAGTAAGTATGGTGGTTTTGGTATTATTTATAACTTAGATTTATATAGAAAAATACTTCAACATACAACAAATAATAGGAAACTTCTCCCACCAATAAAGGCAGAGTCATAACACTGTGTCCTACTAATATATAATGGCTGGGAAATTGTACTCATAATGTACTAGTCATTTATGATCTAGCAATTTATATAACTTAAGTCACTTTAATGATTTAGGTAACAATCTCTCTGGACCTTTATTTCCCTAACAATAAAGGTTAAGGGGTTAAATTGGAATCAGGAATTCTTAACCTGCAGTCTATGAACTTAAAAAAAATAATTTAAATAGCTAGATATCAGCATGTTTGGTTTCTTTTCTAAGATTATGAATTTTATTTTTCTAACTTAATATATTTTTTCTGAGGAGACATACATAGGTTTTCGCATAATTCCAAAGGGTTCTGTGACCCAAAAAGGGATAGATGATCTGAATGGTCTCTTAGAGTTCTAAAAATCCGATGAAAAGTGTAGCACTTAAGAGCAGCTCATAGTTGATGAATATAAATTTTTCTCTATCTCTGTAGAACTACAACAGAAGACAGAGAGATAACAAGGGGTGATCACAGTTTTGTTCAATAGCTCGAAATAAATTCGGTGCTGAATTTAGGAGACTCTCACAGCACTTTCTGCCTTTTAGCAGTGTAGAAAACTAGAACCGAACTGATCAACATAAGAAATTATTAGGTGACTAACTTGGGTGACCTCCTCCCTACTCTCTTCATAAAAATCTTCAAGGATTTCACACTGGTTACATAGGATTTCTGTCATTTCCCTATGGGACTGCATCCATCTCACCAGCCATCAAGTGAGATTAAACTTCAGGTCATTGACCTTGGGTGTGTTATGTGGCACTTGCCTGACTGGCTCTGAGTATCCTTCTGATTTTAATCGCTAAAATCTTGAAACACATTACCAAAGATCATTGTAACTAGAGTCCTTTAATTAAAGAAATACAGAAAGAAAGAAAGAAAGAAAGAAAGAAAGAAAGAAAGAAAGAAAGAAAGAAAGAAAGAAAGAAAGAAAGAAAGAAAGAAAGAAAGAAAGGAAGGAAGGAAGGAAGGAAGAAAGGAAGGAAGAAGGAAAGAAAGAAAAAGAAAGAAAAAGAAAGCTACATTTATTCAACATATTGATTTATACATAGTCTTATTAGATAGTAGACTGATTGGCTCATTAGACTAGGTATATCATTCTATAATAGTCTCTTCCTCTGTGTCTCAGCCTTGATTTAGAGTCACTGGAAGTCTACAGAAGGGCTTTATTATGGTCATTAGGCACTAAACTTTGGGAAGGTGTTACTGGAAGAGAACAGATGACAGCAAAGAGAGGTCAAGTATTGGACTGAATTAAAACTCAGGTCCTGAACCATATTACCAAAGAGAAATGTGAACATTTCTTGTGTAATTTTGTTACTAAACAAGATATTTCAATGCCTTACATTGATGGAGTAGGACTATTATTAGTGTTATTGTTACTGGAAGTGAATGGAGATCATTAGTGAGAGTGGGAGGAGAATGTGATGTGTGCAGAATTTAAAGAGAACACCATTAGCATTTTAAAATAATAGTATTTCTAAGATATATTTGTGTGTATACATATATGTATATGTTATGTAAAATCACATAAAAAGAGCAAAATAATAGGAAAAATAAAAGAATAAAATTTTATTTTACTTTTTTATTTGGCATTTTATTTTTCCCCAGTTATATGTAAAAAAAAAATTCCAGTCTTCCTCTCTCCATGCCCTGCACTCTATCCATTGTATGACTGTAGTTGTCCTTAAATATGTTGCCATTTCTTCCATTTTCTCTGGCTCTCCCTTATGCATGGATTACTCTCCTTCTTCTGTTCCACCTACAGACCTCTTTAGCTTTTTTTAAGTGCAACTAAAATCACTTATTTTACAGGACACCTTACCCAATCCTCCTGAATGCTAACACCTTCCTTCTGTTAATTAATTCCTATTTATCTTGCATATACCTCGCTTCATATATGTTTGTTGCTATGTTTTCTCCCCCATTAGATTATAGTATAGCTCTTGAGGAGAAGGACACAATCTTTTTGCCTTTTTTTTTTTTTGGTATCCCCAGTGCTTGCACCCTATCTGACACATAGTAAGTACTTAATAAATGTTTACTGACTGATTGAATAACTAAGAATGAGTTTTTACTGAATGACAGACTCTTTTTGCTAAGACTATGTTCATATTTTATATGACAAAAAAAGAAAACTTTCATACTCAGTTTTTGAGTATCTTTTCTCTGTAATATCATGTAGCCTAGTTAAGGTCAATGTGAGTTGAATGTAGAAGTTGGATATAATGGGTAGAGTCAGCTAAGGATTTGGAATGATCTGAGTTCAGATTCAGCCTCTGACACATATACTGACTTTGTGATCCTGGGCAAGTCAGTCCAAATGTTCATCCCCTTGGGTAGGTTGCTCTGTCAGATCATCTGCATTTGGAGGGTGGTATTGGTAGTGGGAATTTCTACAATGGGAAGCTGCTGAACAGATCTAAATCCTCCCCTCCCCCCAAAGAGTAAAGTTTTATTTATGCTGTATTAATTTTTACTTTGGATCATCCTAATATTGTAGATATTATTACTATCACCCAGCAAAGTAATTTTTTTTTAAAAAATAGCATTTGAATGCACTTAAAGTTGGATTTACATATATTAAAACCATTTAGTCTTTTCCTAAAACACATACAGAGTTATTTCACAAACAATTGCTAAATTCCAGTGACCAATCTTATGAACTCCCCTAGAGTTATCTAAGTTAAGAACTTGTGGTGAGCTACATGGGTGGAGGGAGCCCCCTTTGTGCCTGAAATCATGGCACATGTATTAGTGTTTATAAAGGAGGAGGTCCTCTTCCTTCTTTGATACAACCAGTTGTGTTTGCTGAGTAGGCTTTAGTATGTTCAGTTTAAGAAAGACTGGAAGTGACAGAATTTCAGGAGCAATGAAGTTCAGAATGGACTGAATATTGTCAGTGGTTTTCAGATCTTTATCCTTTGATGACTCTCTGTTTTCTCAAACAGAACAAAACATTGTCATAGCCAGTATTGCCACACTGAAGAAGGGAAGGGGGAGGGCAAATACAAGAGGAGAGCAATGAGTGGCACATTATGTTGGTGATCGCAGGAAAGAGAGCAGCAGAGCAGGGAGTGACAGCCATAGAAGAGGAAAGGAAGATTCAAGTCTACAGTACTTCTCACACATCTGAAAGCAATCTGGTTAGTGGCTTTGCCATCTGCATCAGCATCTTCTATGATTTTCCCTTCTGAGAGACATACATTGTCATGATCGATCTTGAGTCAAAACATGATTCAGAAGCTTACTAGTTGTGAGGAAGGGTCATCTTACAGGGTATTGAAAGAGGTAGTAAATATGATGGCTGAACTGCTGTCTGTGATCTTTAATGAAGTGGAGTGAAAAAGAGAGAAGCTACAGGATTTCAGGCAAGCAAATCCTCTCCCTCTCTCCTTCCCCCACCCCCCTTTCTCTGTCTGTTAAGGAGGAGTATGAATACCAGAAACAACAGACCAATGAGACTGGAGTCAATGAAACATAAAATTCTAGAATGGAT
Organism: Notamacropus eugenii; assembly: GCF_028372415.1. NCBI lineage: Eukaryota > Metazoa > Chordata > Mammalia > Diprotodontia > Macropodidae > Notamacropus > Notamacropus eugenii. Next base: position 104,983,012 of record NC_092872.1, on the reverse strand, counting down.
TGCCAAACAATCTCTTTGTGAGCAACAAGTGGAGATGATCATTATAAACGGTCCTGGGATCTTTAAGAATGTTGTGCTTTATAGGCTTGTGAGTGTATCGAAAATTAGGTATGCATGTATGTGTCTGTATACACACACAGGCACACACACAAAACAAAAGTTCAACGACATGAAGAAAAGTCTCACAGGACAGGGCTCATATATTCGTACCAGATGATCTTACCAAAAATGGTGGTTGGGCTGGCAAGGTGGGGCCTGAGAGGGGCCATTGTGAGGTCTGGCACACGCACACTGTCCCTTTGTCCGCTAGTAGCGCTGAGCGCTTATAAAAGCCGGGTCCACAATGGCATTACTGCCTTCGTGGAGACGGCTTTGACCGCGAGTGTTGGGAGCAGCGAGTTGGCTGTCAAACTTTGCACGTGTCCCAAGAACTTGGTCAACTTTTTTTGGAGGACTTAGTAGGATGATTGCTGTTGCGCTTTTGGTGCGCTCTTTGCAGTTACTGAAAGATAAAATGTTTCCCAAGACCCGTAAACCCAAGAAGAAACGTCCTGCTGTCGACGTCTTCGGGTCTGACATCGTTGAAGATTTGTTGGCGGAGTTTTCCACTGCGCTAATGCACCACACTGTGCTAATGCACCACACTGTGCAAATGCACTTCATCCAGCTTGAGCCCTGCAGTTACAATGGTCTTTCTGAAAACCTGATGAAAGCAGAGGACACATGCCCCAATTTCCCTATGAAAATCTTCGTGGAAGTGACAACCCGTGACACGAGAGTCCTCACAGGAAGACCTCCTAAGGCTGATGGTCGGCTGGCTTGGGTGAAGCCCAGAGGCTATCTGCATGTTTTTGAGATGTGGGCAAGGCTCAGTCGGGAAAGAGGCCGCTATTGGGGGGGCTTTTATCCTTACCGTAGTGACCACCAGTATTATACTCAGTGGTACTCTGGTTCCAGCGTTCAACAAAACCCCAAACCCAAGAGCTAAGCAGGTTCTGATTTCTTCTGTTATCATGGTAAAAAAAGAAAAAAAGTTGCAGGAAATTTGGGAAGACAGATACAAGATCAAAAGAGAAGTAGTGTTGAAGGGAATTTGGCGTGAAAGTTTTGAGAGCCTCTGCGTTCCAGATTGGCTGCCGCCCCCTTCCGAACACCTTGATCATTTTGCACCAAATGAGCAAGACCTATATGAAGCAGGGACTTCTGAGCAGCCCCAAAAGTCCCCGAGGACAAGGAGGGCATGATTTCAAAGAACGGTGACAGGAGAGGGATCCCTGGAAACACATCCTCTGGGTCTCTGCCTCCATCCTCCAGGCTCTTACCCTTACCTCCCTTCATCTCTAGTGCCTTCTACTCTCCTACCCTCCCCCCTTCTGTTCCCTTTAAAGCTCCCCTTTAAGAGTTGTCAAATTAAAATATTTATGGCTTTTTTTCTGCTTTTTGCTTGTTTTGTATTCGTAGTGCTTAGCACAATGCCTAGCGAATAGGAAAGGTGTAAAAATTACTTTATCCATCTATGTGAAGAAGTCGTTTTTCTTCATTTATGTCTGACTTTGACCTTATCTGAAGTTATTTTGAGAAAGATACTGAAGTAGTTTGTCATTTCCTTCTCCAGCTCATTTTATGGGTGAGGAAAGTTTGGCAAACCAAGTTTAAGTGACTTGTCCAGGATCACATAGCTAGTATCTGTTTGAAGTTAGACTTGAACTCAGGTCCTCTTCACTCCGGGAGCTCTATTACTGCACACCACCTAGGTCTCCGTTATGTGAGGAAATTTCATTACAAATTAATGATCCTGATGATGATGTTGTGTATTATGTTTTTTCCTCCAAAACAAGGCTTTGAAATTGGCAGGCACAGGTTATTATCTTTCCTTTACAGATGGTAACGTAGCCCAGGAAGACTGAGTGATTTGTCCAAGGTCTCTTGGCTTCTTGAGGAAGGAAGGAAGAGAGGGAGGGAGTATAAAGTACTGTCCTAATAACTTATATTTGTGTTTAATTATCCCACTGCATGTTATTATATTAACACCAATATAAGGCGTTCAAAGAGTCACTTTACAAGAGTCCTATTAGATATATCATGCAAGTATCATTATTATCCCCATTTTATAAATGAAGAAACTGTGGTTCAGAAGGTGGAAAGAGTTTCTAGGTCACATGCATGTAACACATGACACAGAATCTGGAACTGAATTTTTTACATCTGCCATGTTATCTCTCAAATGAGCTTTATTTAGTGGACATGTTCCCTGATGAAATAAATAAGTTTACAAAGTGAAGAGAGCCTCCATAAATAATTTGGATTAATACAGACCTTCAAGTTCGCTGAGTATATTCAGAAAAGCTCTGCTGTGAGTTTCTCGCTAATTGCCTCAATTCTCTACTTCACTTGGTAATTCTACCTCTCTCAAATGTTAGGTACTAGACATTTACTTCTTGTTAGCAAAAATGGTTTCTTTACATGATGATCCTCATTCTGGCTGATTTTCTCACCTTATTTTAAATAATCCTTATTTGCTACAAGTCCTATACAAATTACCATAGTCCTTAAATATAAGTTGTAAAGCTAAGACTCCTGGGCAAATTTGAAAAACTGCAGTATCATTTTACCCCCATCCACTCTCTGCTGGCATAGCAGTGACAGTGCCCTTAGAAATGAAGAGGGACAAAGATGAAGAAAAACTAAATCTGTGAAGAAGGGATTGTTTGTGTTCATCCGTCGTTGTCAAAGAAGACTATGCCATCAGAGAAATGATGACATAACTTGCACTTTGTTTTGAGTGAGAGAGGGTTGTACAGGTCACCAACTTCACTTCTTCTCCAGAGCCATCTGAATCCAGTGGCCAGATATTCATCAGGATGATTAGAGATGACCCAGGATTGACTGGGAGACCTTGGCCACTTTAGGCCAAGGTCTTTGCAGGTACTAAAGGTGAGGCAACTCCCATTCATTGAATAGGACTGGCCCAGTCTGCTTTACCATACAGCTTTCATTATTTTTCAGCTATCATTGGAAACTTCCAAGTTCCCCTTATTACTACTGTAAAATAAATCCAAGCAATGTGCACTAAAAATTCATGGTATTGAGTTAGGAAGGTTCAAAATATAGTTTCAGGTCCACTCTGGAAATGTGAAATAGAATGCCCAGAAAATGCATTCAGTTTCATCTCTAAACTAAGGAAATTCTTTTTAAAAATTCTTTTAGAAGCCCCCAAATATTACTTTTCCTGAAACAGATTAAAAGGAAACATGGTTGGTTGTTGTCCTTTGTTTTCTAGGAGGGCCAAAATGACATCACCATGATAAATTGAAATTTCATTGTGTCCAGCTGTGGCTGATCAGACCAATATGAGCTCCGAATGTTCTACATAGGTTGGGCACAGATAGTCCATGTGAATATTTGGGGTAGATACTCTAAAGTTGCGCATCATACCTTTCCTTTCTGCTGTTTCAATTCTGCTTTACTCATACGGTGCAGCATCCTTTCTGATGTGGGCACACCATGTTTGAGCGATCCTGTACCAGTGTCTTCCCATGTTGCACAATCCAATCCAAAGGTACTGAGACAGCCCTTGAGGGTGTCCTTGAATCACTTCTTCTGACTACTATGTGGTTGCCTACTCCATGTAAGTTCTCCATAAAATAGTCTTTTTGGCAAGCATACATTTTGCATTTGAACAACGTGGCCAGCACATCAGAATTGTGCTCTCTGCAGTATAGTTTGAATGCTTGGCAGTTCAACTCAATCAAAGACTTCAGTGTTGCATACCTTATCCTGTTAGGTGATCCTCAGAATCTTCCTAAGACAATTCAAATGGGAGTTATTCAGTTTCCTGGCGTGGCGCTGGTAGACTCTCCATGTTTCACAGGCATGCACCAATGAGGTTGACACAATGACTGTGTAGACGTAGAGTTTGGTAGTCAGTCTAATACCTCTTCTCTCCCAAAATTTTCTTCAGAACCTCCCAAACACTGAGCTAGCTCTAGCAATGCGTGCATCAACCTCATTATCAATGTGTACATCCCTGGAAAGTACACTACCAAGGTAAGTGAACTTATCCACAGCATTCAAAACTTCTCCATTTGTTGTAACTGATGGTTCCATGTATGGATGGTGTGGTGGTGGCTGATGGAGCACCTGTGTTTTCTTGGTGTTAATTGTTAGGCCAAAATTAGCACAGGCAGCAGAGAATTGATCCATATTTGAGGGTCAAGGAACGGTCGATATGGTGTTTACTGCCTGACAACTCCAGGACAAATGCCAGGAGCAGAACAGAGGTCTATACATAATGTTTGTAGATCTGACCAAGACCTTTGACACTGTTAGTCATGAGGCCTTATAGAAAATTCTGTGAAAATTTGGTTGCCTAGAGAAGTTCATCAGTGTTGTACATCAATTTCATGATGGCCTGTTTTCCTGGGGTCTGGATAGTGGATAATGCTCTCTTGCCTTCCCAGTCATCATTGGAGTGAAACAGGTCTGTGTGCTTGCTCCCATGCTCTTTAAGCATGATGTTTTCAGTCATGTTGTCAAATGCTTTCAGTGATAATGAAAGTGGCATCAAAGTCAGCTACCATACTGATGGTAAATTCTTCAATTTGAAAAGGCTACAAGCCAAGACCAAAGTGCAGGGAGTGGTGGTGCATGATTTTCTGTTTGCAGATGATTGTGCACTCAATGCAGCCTCTGAAGCTGAGATGCACCAAGGTATATATAGATCAATTCTCTGCTGGCTGTGCTAATTTATTACTACCCTGTTATGTGACAGTTATAGACAATACTAAAACTCTTCAAGGTGCTTACATTCTTCCAGTGGGGAATAAGACATACATAGATGAGGAAAAATAAAATATAGACAAGATAAATAGAGAGGAACGAGAGAGGGAGAATTAACAACTAGGGTGGGGCTGAATAAGGAGAGGTTGGTATTGGAGCTGCAGCTAGAAAGACGATAGGCATCCTAAGAAGCAGAAGGGAGGAGGAAGTACCTTCCCAGTATTAGGCTTCTGACTTGTGTATTGATAGAGAGAGAGGTGGGATATAGAATGTCCTATAAAGGGAGCACCAAGGAGTTGTTGCTGGAGCTGTGGAATATGTCAAGAGAGGGAGGAATATGGAATCAACACTGCAATGTTGTGTTTAATGACTCCTACAGCAAGGGGTGCCTCCTCTCTCCTCCTGGAGTCTTCCGCTGTTCCAGTGGAAAACCAGCTCCTCAAAGGCAATGAACACCTTTATCTTAATTTCTACCTGATGTTCTCTGGGATGTATGGCATGGGATACATTTTACTTAGAGTCTAAGAATTAAACGATTTTTTGTGTATTGTGCCATCCTTGCTGTATTAACCACATTGATTTTTACATTAGGCTATATATTTTGTTTCATTTTGAGTCTAGTCTCAAAGCTTCACTGGAGTCCAATGTCATGTGGCAGTAATAAAAGTTTGGGAGTTGGTGTTTCATATGTTAGTACAGATCAGTGTGTTTTAAATATCGTAGCAGAAGAGTACTTGGCCTAAAGCTAGCAGATCTGGGTTCTGTTCCTAGCTGTTCTACTTACTCATTCTGTGATCTTCACAAGTCATTTAATTGCTTTGAGTCCCAGTTTACTCTATAAAATGATGGGTTAAATTTATCTTTTGTCCCTTTTAGCACTTCATCGTTTGTTCCTCCTTGGTGAAAGTAAATTAATCTACACTGTGATTGGTACCATTGGGTAATATTGTTTGCCAGATTGTGATTAGAGAAAATTCTAGGGCAATGGGCACAATTTTTAAACCAAGACTTAGAAAATTAGGTGGTTCTGTGACTAGTGTTGAAACTAGAGTCAAGAAGACCTAAATTCAAATCCAGCATTAGACACACACTAGCTGTGGAACCCTGTGTAATCCTTTCACCTCATTTCTAGCTACCTCATTTTCCTCATCTGTAAAATTTAAATAATAGTAGCATCCTTGTGGGCAGTTAGGTGGTGCAGAAGATAGAAAGCTGGACCTGGAGTCAGGAAGACATCTTCATGTGTTAAAATCCAGCTTCAGATACTTAATAGCTGTGTGACCCTGGGCAACTCATTTTACTCTTTTTGCCTCATTTCTTCATCTGTAAAATGAACTAGAGAAAGAAATGGCAAACGGTTCCAGTATCTTTACAAGAACCTGAAACAATTCGACAACAATACAATACTTGCTGGACTTGAAAAGACAAGTGGAAATAATATTAATAAATACGGTGTTCTGCAAAACTTACAGTGCTATATAAATGCTAGCTTTCTTCATTACTGTTATTAAACCTCCATAAATTACAAGCCATTTCTGAAACATCTCTGAGAGTGCTTCTTCTCATGCTGAACCAAATTCCCTTCAGTTTTTCCTCTTGAATCCCTGTTTTCTGACCATTTAATATTCGCTGCGGTTTCCTGCCAAGCACTATCCCGTTTCCCTCCCAGGGGAATTAGCTGTCACACATAGTGTAGGAAGATTCTGACCCTTACTAAACATTCTAGATAGCTACATGATCCTTAAGGAGTAATGAATGAGAATAATATTAACTGGGGAGGGGGGGATCAGGAAGACTTATTGAACTACTACTTAGTGGTACATTTATGTGGTTTCATTTATCAACCTGTTATCCATTAAATTTTATGTTTTAAAGCTCTTGTTGGCCTTTAGATAATCGCCACTCATCTTATATTTGTGTCCAGTCCAGCATGTGATCCAAGCTGAAACCTGAACATTTTGAACTTCAGTTGAGTGGACTGTGTACATGTCCAGCTTAACTGCATGATTTCATATTTTAATTCCCATGCCTTGGGGTGATGATAGTCTATCACCTTTTCTCTTCTAATCTCATTTAATGAGATTGGTTTACCTTGCAAGTTATTGATTGCTGCACACAATTTGGTGAGAGCACATTTTTTTTGAATAGCAATGGTAACCACAAAATTATGTTAAATACTGTATAATTATGTTATAATTCCATAATTATATGTAATTACACAATTAGTTATTTTATCTGACTCTACAAGTGTCAAAAGAATATTAAATATCAAAGAATATAAAAAGCAGAATAATGACTAGTCCCAGAATTATTTCTATCTCAGTTTTCTTAGAGGGGAAAACAATAATAATGGGAATAATAAACTAACAATAAAAATTATATTTACACACACTTTAAAACTTGTAAAATGTTTTATATATATTATTTTGTTGTTCAGTCTTTTTTCAGTTGTGTCTGATTCTTTGTGCCCCATTTGGGATTTCTTGGCAAAGGTACTGGAGTGCTTTGCTTTGTCATTTCCTTCTTGAGCTCATTTTACAGATGAAGAGACTGAGGCAAACAGTTTGTGTGCCCAGGATCACACAGCTCGTACATCTCTAAGGCTGGATTTAAAATCAGCAAGATGAGCCTTCCTGACTCTAAGCCAAGCACTCTATCCACTCTATCTGTGCCACACTCTCTTGATTTCTCACCAGATCTTCTCATTGCTCTACATACGTTATCTTCATTTGCAAAAATCCGAGGCTCAGAGATTTTCAAGGTCTTGCCAAAAGTCACCCCTAGCAAATATCAGAGGTTGAATTTGTACTGGGTTCTTTCTGATGCCATGTCCAAGACTCTGCAGCTATATCACCCAGTTTAAAGTAAAAAGCAAAGAGTTTCTAAAACACTGCTTGTGCAGTTTCTCTTGTGACTCTCACAGCATCTCTAAAGTGCTGAGATTGTACCTTGTTATGGGTTCTCTTCCTTCCTCCCTCATTAGTAAGCAGAGCAAGTATAAAAGTAGCTAGTGTAAGGTAACAATAAATAGCGATTAAGGGTATAAAGAGAAACATGGAAACCAATTAGAAAAAAAAATGTCCTAAATTAATTAAGACTTTACATCCTAAACTAGGAGAAACCAACGAGGCTACAGAATAATGTCCCTTTGGTCACTCTAAGACCCCTTGATCTGTAAACTGTACATATTGGTCTGATATGACTAGAGAACCCTTATGCTAATTAAGGCTGAAGACCTAAGCTTAAGCTGGCCCTGATCATTTTGAGATGGTTTTGATATATTAATGAACAAACCCTAAGATGGCTAAATAAAACTTAGTCTCTTTCACACTAGCAGACCCCTGTAAGAATGAGACTCTAAAACCTTGCCTCTCAGACATTCCCCCACCTGCCTTGGATCCATGCTATCCAAGTGCTCTCAATTCCCAACTAGGGTTATATAAGTGACTCTATGTGCCCCTCTCCCTCCTCTCTTTCCAAGCTTCCTGCTTCCTTCCACCACCTCTTGACTATCCATCCCCTTTCCTTGTGCCTCTAGACTCTGTCTTATTAAAGTGTGATTGATGTATTACTCCCTGCTTGCTTCCTGTGTGACCTTTCCTGGGAAGTATCCAAAGAACCAGGCATGTTCTCTATGACTTAATAAGGGATCCCTTTGTGGCCATCTTCCTTAGGCATAAATTGAGGGCACCACAACTTGGACTGATTGTGACCACATTTCTCAGTGGGTGGCAGGGCAGGATGGGCCCATGCCAAGAAAGCTAGGGAGGACAAGTCCTTCCTTTGGAGGGACCTTCCCGTAAGATTGGGTTGTAATAGAGCAAGTATTACAAGTACTATATCTGCTTTGCACAATAAGAAATTAAGATTCAGAAAAGTTAAATGACTTGTTTACGGTCATAGCTCTTAAAGAGAGCAGTTAAAGAGTCAGAAAGGCCTGGATTTTAAACCTGCTTTATATACTTAGCTATCTATATGACCCTGGGGAGGTCACTTAAACTATCCTCAGTTTCCTCAACTGTGTAATGGGGATGATGATAATAATGTACACTTGATAAAGCTGGTGTGAAATACAGTGAGATGACATAAATAAAATGTCTTGCCAACCAAAAAGTCCAATATAAAATGCTAGTTATTTTAGCTAAATATGAAAGATAGGACCTTCCTTAATCTAACACTCTATCTGCTGTGATATGTTACCACTCAAAGCTCTGGTATATCAAAATATAATAAGATCATTTCTGGTTGGATAGGTCATTCTCAATATCATGCCACCTAAGTGAGTCTGTTTTCAAAGACTCTATCCCTAGGCTGTTTGTTCTTCCCTTTCCATACACTCTTTCTTAGTGGTTTCTTCAGTCAGTCAGCTAGAATTTATTGTTTATTGTGTAACAGTCAGGGCATCTAGGTGGCACAGTGGATACAGCACTGAGCTTGGAGTCAGGAAAACTCATCTTCCTGAGTTCAAATATCACCTCAGACACTTAATAGCTGTGGGACTCCTGGACAAATCACTTAGCCTTGTTTACCTCAGTTCCTAATCTATAAAATGATCTGGAGAAGGAAATAGCAAACCACTCCAGTTTCTCTTCCAAGAGAACTTCAAAATTGGGTCATGGAGAGTCGGACATGACTGAAATACAGCAACGAAGTGTAACAGGCATGTGGTTTAATGATTGTCTCTATGCCAGTGATGCACAAGTCTGTCCTGCCTATTCTCTACCTTGAGCTTCAATCCTATGTCACTAATTGCTTACTAGGCCTGTCAAACTAGATGTCTCAGGGGCATTTCAATCTTAACATGCCCTGAAACAGAACTCATTAATTTCTCTCCGACTCAAACATACTTTCAGACTTGCCTTTTTTGTCAAAGGCCCTACTATCTTTCCAGGCTTCCAAGTTTGTAACTTTGATGTTTTCATTGATTCTTAAATCTTTCTCAGAAAACAAACTATGTACTCAAGGATGGGGAGAGGCAAGATGCAAACAGCTGTAGACAAAAAGATACATACAAGATAAACTGGAGATGCAGCTAGGTGGCTCAGTGGATAGAGTACCAGTTCTAGAGTCAAGAACACTTATTTTCCTGACTTTAAATCCAGCATAGCTGTGTGACTCTGGTTAAGTCACTTACCCCTGATTGCCTCAGTTTCCTCATCTATAAAATGAGTTGGAAAGGGAAATGAGAAACCACTCTAGTGTCTTTTCCAAGAAAACCTCAAATTGGGTTACTAAGTATTGGGCGTGACTGAAATGACTGAACCAAACTATGAACAATAAAGGAGAGGTATTCAAAGGGGATTAGAAAAGGTTTCTTTTTCTAATTTATTTTTAGTTTTCAACATTCATTTCCACAAAATTTTGAGTTCTAATTTTTCCCCATCTCTCCCCTCCCCCACCCCATAATATCTTGCATTCTGATTACCCCTTCCTTCAATGTGCTCTCCCTTCTACCCCACCCCTCCCTTCCCTTATCCCCATATTCTCTCTTTTCTTGTAGGGCAAGATAGATTTCTATACCCCATTACTTGTATTTCTCACTTTCCAGTTGTATGCAGAAACAATTCTCAACATTTGTTTCTAATACTTTGAGTTCCAACTTCTCTCCCTTCCTCCCTCTGCACCCATCCCCACTGAGAAGGCAAACAATTCAGTACAAGCTGTATATGTGTCATTTTGCAGAAGACTTCCATAATAGTCATGTTGTGTAAGACTAACTATATTTCCCTCCATCCTATCCTGCACCCCATTTCTTCTATTCTCTGTTCTGACCTTGTCCCACACCTAAAGTGTTTACTTCTAGTTACTTCCTCTTCTCATTTGCCCTCCCTTCTATCATCCCCCCCACCCCACTTGTCCCCTTCTCCCCTACTCTTCTGTAGTGCAAGATATACGAAACTGAATGAACATGTCATTCCCTCAAGCCAAATGTGAAGAGAGTAAGCTTTCCTTTTTCCCTCTCACATCCTCCCTTTTCTCCTCCACCAAAGAAGCTTTTTCTTGCCTCCTTTATGAGAGATAATTTGCCCCATTCCATTTCTCCCTTTCTCCTCCCAATATATTCCTCTCTCACCACTTAATTTTATTTTTTAAGTATCATTCCTTCTTATTCAACTCACCCTGTGCTCTCTGTCTATGTGTCTGTGTGTATGTGTGTGTGTGTGTATGTGTGTATAATCCCTCCAAGTACCCAAATACTGAGAAAAGCCTCAAGAGTTACAAATATTGTCTTTCCATGTAGGAATGTAAACAGTTCAACTTTAGAAAGTCCTTTATGATTTCTCTTTCCTGTTTACCTTTTCATGCTTCTCTTGATTCTTGTGTTTGAAAGTCAAATTTTCTTTTCACGTCTGGTCTTTTCATCAAGAATTCTTGAAAGTCCTCTATGTCATTGAATGACCATTTTTTCCTCTGAAGTATTATACTCAGTTTTGCTGGATAGGTGATTCTTGATTTTAATCCTGTTTCCTTTGACTTCTGAAAGCTCTTCAATCCTTTAATGTAGAAGCTGCCAGATCCTGTGTTATCCTGATTGTATTTCCATGGTACCTGAATTGTTTCTTTCTATCTGCTTGCAATATTTTCTCCTTGACCTGGGAACTCTGGAATTTAGCTACAATATTCCTAAGAGTTTCTCTTTTAGGATCTCTTTCAGGAGGTGATTGATGGATTCTTTCAATACTTATTTTACCCTCTGGTTCTAGAAATATCAGGGCAGTTTTTCTTGATAATTTCATGAAAGATGATGTCCAGGCTCTTTTTTTGATCATGGCTTTCAGGTAGTCCCATAATTTTTAAATTGTTTCTTCTGGATCTATTTTTCAGGTCAGTTGTTTTTCCAATGAGATATTTCACATTATCTTCCATTTTTTCATTCTTTTGGTTTTATTTTGTGATTTCTTGGTTTCTCATAAAGTCGTTAACCTCCATCTGCTCCATTCTAATTTTGAAAGAACTATTTTCTTCAGTGAGCTTTTGAACCTCCTTTTCCATCTGGCTAATTCTTCTTTTTAAAGCATGCTGCTCCTCATTGGCTTTTTGGGCCTCTTTTGCCCTTTGAGTTAGTCTTTCATTTTTTGGGGTCTCCTTTAGCAAGCTGTTGACTTGCTTTTCATGATTTTCTTGTATTGCTCTCATTTCTCTTCCCAATTTTTCCTTCACCTCTCTTACTTGATTTTCAAAGTCCTTTTTGAGCTCTTCCATGGCCTGAGACTGTTACATATTTTTTTTTTTTGGAGATTTTGGATGAGGAAGGCTTGACTTCCTCTGATGTTATGCTTTGTTCTTCCTCATCTGAAATGATGAGAGAAAACACCGGTTCTCCAAGAAAGTAACCTTCTTTTGCCTTATTTTTTCTCCTCTTTTTGGGCATTTTCCCAACCAGTTACTTGCCTTTTGAGTCCTTTGTCAGGAGGAGGGTATGCTCTGGGGACCTGTAAGTCCTCAGTTCCTCCAAGGTGGCACAATGAAGGGAGAGTTTATTCCTCTCCTGGCCTGCACACTGGTCTGGGAGCAACCAAAATCTTTTCTGCCCAGAATCTGCAATTGGAATTCCCTCCCCATATCTGCATCCAGCTCCACTGTCTGTGCTTCTCCTCACCCCTGGGTGGAGCTCAGGGCTGAGAATAAGATCAGTAACTCAATTCTACCAGTGGGAGGGCTCTAGGTGGAGAGCTCCAAAAATGACAGCTACTGCTGCAGTACCTGCTGCCAGAAGTCCAGACCAGGCTCCCCTCTCCTGGGTGAAGGAGCCCTCCCACCGATCTTTGAAGCTGTCTGTGGTGTTTGTGGGTTGAGCAATCTGGGAACTGCTGCCAGTGTCACCCTGAATCCTGCTCCACGTCCTGGGCATCTGAGCACCCCCTGCTGGGCTGGGCATCGGTAGAAAAGATTTCTTGTAGAAGGTAAGGTTTTAGCTGTGATAAAAGAAAATCCAGGAAGGCCAGGAGCTAGAGATGAATGAGAGGGAGAATTCAAGATATGGGGACCAGCCAGTGAAAATTCACTGAGATGGGAAATGGGATGTCTTGTTGGATGAACTTCTGTGAGGCCAATGTCACTAGAATATAGAGTAGGTATAAGAAGACTGGAAACATAGGGGGCTAGGTTACAAGTGTGTAGTTGTTACGATGTTCTTTTTTGGAAGCCTTCCCACTTGCTATATGCTCACAAGTTTCAGCTAGAGCATTATCCCTTAATTCCCTGACAAATGGAAGGAAAGGGAAAAGAATAAGCATTTATATAGCACCTATATAACAGACAATGTGCCAAGGAAAGGCTTCAGGAAAACCTCTAGCTCTCAAACCTGGGGAAATGCCATCATTCCTGTCTCCTTCTTAATGTGTTTCCTGACTTATTGAGGCATCCTGATTTTAGGAAAAACATAAAACAAAAGATGTATGATAAAATGAATGATTCTGACCCAGTGTTCTACAACTGTTCCTTTTTGGAGAGAGAGAAGGGTATTTCATTGCTTTGAAATTATGTTGTACCTGCAGCATGAGTAGCAAATGAAAGTCCAACTGACCTTGATTTTGGGAGTTCAGCCCAAAAATCTGTGGGGGAGACAATGAGGAGAGAAATGAGCAGGACAACGTTAATTGAACTATTGTAGATAGTTTTCTCTTCTTGAAGCTGAACCCAAATAAGTTATGTATGGGGTCCCAGGGCTTGAGATGACCTGGAACAAACTGCTTGTATATTATTTAGTCCTTAGCAAAACGCCAGGATAAGAAATCCTTTGATTCAACTTCGTTAAACTTAAGGGCATACTGAGATTTGCCCCGAGCTTGCCAAATAAGGGACTGGCTACAGTGTTTGACTTTGTAAGAAAGGAGCAAAAAAGTTATTTCGTGGTTTTTTTTTTTCTCTTCTCAGTAGAATTAGTTCTAGCTAATAAGCATCTTTTGAACTCTGGGACCCACAATGTGTACTCAGTGCTTAATTGTGTGCCTATGTGGGGTTTTTAAAAATCAGAAGAAAAGTGCAAAGAGGAGAGAAAACTTAGATTGCTACACTTCTTTGTATAATGCAACGAGGGCCCTCTAGTGGTCTGATATTCAACATGAGAATCATTTCAGAAGATTTAATGATAATTCCCACCCTTTTTAATAAGTAAGATGCTTTCACTGTGTGACTTGAGAACACCCATCATTCCTAACGCTTATCAGAAAGCACTATATGACAGGTATTTATTTTTAAAATTTTAATTTATTTAGACAGTTAGGGAAACTTTAATAATATCCCTTGAGATAACCAAGGGCACACAAAGTATCAGGTTGGCAATTTCTGTCCTTCATCTATGGAACCTACTATTAGAAGGAAACCTAATTGGGCAGAGAGCTATTGATTAGTCATAAAAACTTAGATTCCATGTACAATGCTTTTTGGGTTTACTTGTGTGGGAATTGTCTGATACTTATTTTTGCATTTCTTGGTTTGAATTTTTATTCTTTATCCTTCGATAGATTTCAACTACTCTCTGAGTGATGTATATAACTTATTCATTATTCATTTGTAATGTTTGATTCCACTGAGGTATATCATAAAGTACAAGATAATAAGGAGATTTTGTACCTGCTAACAAAAGATCTCTGAAGTTATTAATAGTAAAAAAAAAAAAGTATTTCAAAGTAACTCAGATTCAGTACTGAATGACAACCTAGTGATCATTTAATCTTAACCCTGTATCTTTACAAATGAAAGAACTGAGGTCAAAAGGCGTTAAATGATTTGACTTGAGTCACACAGGTTGTAAGCAATATATGCCTTATAATTTCTTATTATAGGAGAGCCATGTATATAGGCAAATTATGTATATATGCATATGTATATGTGTATATCTGTATGTTTCTATTTATCTATCTGAAACAAAGAAAGAGAAAGTTTGCCAATGGAGGTTTATTTGAGTTTAAATAGGTGGGTAGGACCTACCAGTTATATAGAGAGAGCTTGATTCTGGCCTTTAAGATATAATAAACTAAATTAATTAGAAGCAATTTAACTATATAATTAATTTGGCTATTTTAAAACCAACCATTGCTAAATGAAATTGATTTTAATTTTGAAAGTTCTTTATTGAGTTAAAAAAGGAAGACATTGATTGGTTTTGCATTCAATGATAATATTAAATAATAATAAATTGTTAGTTCTTGTTGCATTCCACTCCTGGAATCATTTTACCTCTCTACCTTTGCTTCGGTTACCCCAGGCTCAGTTTCCTTGTAGGAACAAATTCCTTTACAAAAAAAAGCAGTTTCCAGCTTATCAAGGATCACTGCCTAAATATGAGTCATAAGATTAAGCTTGCCTTTAAACAAGACTGGGCAGATAAACAGTAAGTACTGTTTGCTTGTCTCCAGGCTTCATTTGGCCTGAAATAAAATCAAAGTTCCCTTTCTCCTTCTTTCCTTTTTTATTTCATCCCTTTTCTCCCTTTTTCCTTCTAATTCTGGGAATTTGTGATTTTTAATCCAACTTCAATACAATCCAACTTCTATACAACTTCTGACTGAAAGTCCTTATCAATCCTAACATAAATTAGCTTTCTCTTTTTTTAAAAAAGATAGGTATCAAGTGGGCAAAATGAAATCATGCCCAGTATTTTGGCAGCTTTTAGCTGCCCGTCTGGGTCTGAACAGCCTCATTTTGAATTTTAGGGTCATAGATTTGAAATGGTTGTTTGTGCTAATTTTACAGATGAAGAAAATGAGAGCCAGAGAGAAAAAAATGAGACTTTTCTAAGCTCCCTCAGGGAGTATTTGAAATTTGAAGGATTTGAAATGGTTCCTGGTTGTAAAACAGGATTATAACCAGAATTTAAAATCTTTCCAGCCAGAGGAATCACAACCCAGTCTTATTATCAAATTCATTTCTATTAAGTAAGGTGGTATGATAGTGTTATCCCTGTTTTTTAAAGAGATGAAGTCAATCACATGTATAATTTGGGGGGATTTGAAAAGAGAATTTAAAATTCAAAACATTTAAAAAGTGGATGTAAAAATAAAAATTGTAAACTTAAAAAGGCAAATGTTATATCTTACTTTTTTCTAAAGAATGAAAATACTTTTTTCTTTGGAACATCTAATCTGTGCATTTATTCTAAACTTAATTAAGCATATTTTCCTTAATAACCAGACCACACAACTTGAGTTTTGAGTCCTTTGATAACTTTAAATGATGATACATTTGTCTTGGAATATTTTTAAAATTGATTTATTTATTTTTAGTTTTCAACATTTATTTCCATAAGATTTTGAGTTTCAGATTTTCTCCCCATCTCTCCCTCCACCCACCCCAAAAGATTGTGCATTCCAATTACCCCTTCCATTAATCTGCCCTCCCTTCTATCACACCTCCCCCTTGTCTCATCTCCTTCCCCTCTATTTTCTTGTAGGGTAAGAGAGATTTCTATACCCCATTGACTGTATGTCTAATTTCCCAGTTGCATGTAAAAACAATTTTTTACATTTGTTTTTAAAACTTTGACTTCCAACTTCTCTCCCTTCCTTCCACCTCCCACCCATCCCCACTGAGAAGGCAAGCAATTCAATATAGGTTATACATATGTTGTTATGCAAAACACTTCCATAACAGTCATGATGTGAAAGATTAATTACATTTTCCTCCATCCTATCCTGCCCCCTATTTATTCTGTTCTCTTGTCTTACCCTGACCCTCCTCAAAAGTATTTACTTCTAATTATCCCCTCCTCCCATTTACCTTCCCTTCTCTCATTCCCTCAATCCCCCCCCACACTTATACTCTTACCCACTACTTTCCTGTAGTGTAAAATAGATTTTCATAGCAAATTGAGTGAGCGTGCTATTCTCTCCGTAAGCCAAATGTGATGAGGGTAAAGTTCACTCTTGAATATGTCTGGAAAGATACGACTGGAACAACACAGTCTCCTTCTCAAAGAGCTTACTGTTCAGTGGAGGAGACAACATGAAAACCACTATGTACGAACAAGCTACTGTATATAAGATAGATCGGACATAATCAACAAAGTGAAGGCCCTGGCTCATTTCAGTCTTTTCTCTGGACTTCAAAACAATTCTACTTTGCTGAAAGATTACAGATGTGTGATCATGGAAGACATTTCCTTTCTTTCCTGTTAGGAATATTCAAGGAACGTGGTCTTTTCTTCCCTATCAGTTCTGTCATTTTCAGTTAGAGTGGTCGTTTCATTCATCATTTTCTGAGACATCCAGTTGTTCTTGAGGCAAGTTAATAATTCCAATAACAATAGCTTGTAGTTATCTAGTGTTTGACTGGTAGTGCTACGATAAATTTATTTTATGTGCAAACTTAAAGATTAGCATAGTGCTTTGTCCATATTACCTCATTTGATACTTGAAATTACACTGTGATTTGGTGTTATTATTGTCCCCATTATACAGAAAAGTAAATTGAGGTAGAGGGAGGTTAAATGACTTTCTTGTGGTTAAACAGCTTAGGAATCACAGGATTTGATTCTTGATTCCAAGTTTAGTATTCTATTCACCATGCCTCCTAAATGCTTGGTGCATTAAGAGCCTAGCCAGTGTTCTGCTTTTAGCAAAATGATCTGGAAGAATAATCTATCCCTTCACAGTCCAATATTTCTCCCTGCAACTCTTTAGAGATGAAACTTTCAAAGGTCACAAATGATCTTTAAATTGTTAAATACAGAATCCTATATAATATTTATGTGGTATTTGGCAGTTGCCTGACTGCTCATCTACCTTTGGTGTCCATCTGTTACCCAGCTCTCACCTGTGTCTCCCAGAGTGGTATACGGGATATTCAGGAAGGACTATCATGTCTAGTGAGAGGGCTTGCTCAGCCCTTTTCAGGGCTACTTGTCCATTTTTGGTGTCCATCAGTCATCCAACTCTGCTGTGGTTCCAAGAACCTGTAGCATGTGCAGCAGCCACATTGCTCTAAAACCGTTTTGGCAGATGGACTAAATCAGGTTGAGTGTAACTGAGAGGCCTCAAACCTGGTGAGTTTAGGGGCATGTCTACTGTAAGCATGTGAACACCTCTCCTATGGAATGGGCAGATAAGAACAATTTATTTTAATGGTAATGAAGGCAGCTGAAGCAGGAGCTGTGGAGCACTTAGAGCTTGGTCAGACATGAAAGATGCCGAAGTCATCCACTCATCCCAGGCCAATCATTGGCAATTGTCTTGACTTTTATGTTGTCTCTGGACTTCGATGACTGTAAGAGAGAGTGAGGCTGATGACTTTATCCAACTCCTAGTGGTGTCATTGATCCTCTGAAAATGAAGGATGAACATTTAGGACAGTTGACCACAGTGTCCTTTTTCTCCTCTTTCTCCTTTGGCTTCTGTGGTCCTGTGCTCCCCTAGTTCTCTTTCTACTTTGCCGACTGCTTCTTCTTGGTCTACCCTTCCATGGTTTATCATTTGCCTAAGCCTGGGTGACTTCTCAGGTTTTTTCCTAAGCCTTCCCCTATATTCTCTATACACATTTTGTTTTCCTATGGTGATTTTTTCTATTCTTATAGATCCAGTGATTACTTCTTTTAGAGGCCTCCTAGATCTTAATCATTACAAGTCTTTGCTCAGCATTCCTTGTACACATCTTCATTGACTTGCTGGTCATCTCCATTTGGATGTCCCAGAAACATTTTGACCTCAATATCCAAAACTGCTGAAGTCCTTTCCAATTCTCAAATTATATAAGTCAATAAATCAATCATTCCCTACTCACACCCCTGAACCTGACCCTCTCTCTCAACTTGCCTATTCATGATAATAATCAATCCCTTTTACCCACTCTGAAACCTTGAGATCAACTTTGACTTTTCCTTCTTCCTTACCGCCCACACACAATCATTTTCCAAAGCCTTTTGATCCCCCGGGATTGTCTCTCCTAATTATTTTCTTTACATCTCAAAGAATGGTCACCCTGTTTTAGATTGTACTCATCTCTTTCCTTGTGTTCTACTTTTTCCTCCTGTCTCCAGTAACTGCCTTCCAATCCTTATAGGCTTCAAAATAATCCTCCTCATGCACCATTCTGAGCATATAACTTCTCTACTCAAAAACCGTTGATTTCCTATTGTCCACAAAAAAAATGACAAATTCAACTTGCCATTTAAGACTCCCCACAATCTCACCCCAGAATAACATTTGAGTTTTATTTCACTTTATTTGCTTTGGCATTTTGTAAATCTCAACCAACTGGATTGTAACAATACTGACCTGCATTTCCTAACCTTTGCATTTGCAGAAATTATTCTCCATGCCTGGACTATTCTTTCTCCCTCAACTCTATTGTTTTTACCTTCTTATAAGGCACAGATCAGTTTGTCCATCTCCTCCAGGAAGGCTTCTCTGTTCCCCAGCCCTCACTCCACAGCTGAAAACTATCTTTTCTTGCCTTCTCAAAAGTTCTTAGAGTACCTTGGATCTTACCTTTGCTCCTTTTATATTCTACCTTGGGATGTACTTATTCAAATATGTGCTGTAGGTACCTCCTAATATATCCCTCCTACTGTCTAGTAGACTATACTGCCCTTAAGGCAGTATAAGGGGCAGAGATTGTATTATATTTCTCATTCTTTAAGCCTTGTACATTTTTTTATTCAATTTGTGATCTCATTGGTTCAGGGAACTTCCAGCAAGGAAGGCATTTAAATGCTCCACATTGGTAGGTGACACTCCCTTTGTTGTCTTGTGTACCAAAAGGTTAAATGGCTTGCCCAAGGTCACACAGCCAATATATATCAGAGATGGTGATTAAATTCATCTTCTTGACTTGGAGACCAATTGGAATTCTTAATCTACTATGCCATGCAGCCTCTCACTTTGCGTACTTAATGTTTGTTGAATGCAATTGAGTGTCCCTAGTTTAAGCTGGACCTCAAGTAACTAGAGAGGCACCACAGTATAATGAGAACAAGAGCAGGCTTTAAGATTCAGAGGCAAATTCTGCCTCTTATGAACTGGTTGGGTATCATTGGACTAGACATGTGATCTCTTAGTGCTTCAGGTAACTCTTTAAGACAATAAGTTGCAGAGAAATTGTTGCCCTGCATTGGTAGTGAAAGTTTCCTCATCTCAAGAGTTCCTTAATACCAAGGAAATCGCAGGTCCAATCCCTTTCTCTATATGAGTAAAGAGAATTTTCAAGTATCTGGAGTTTCTTTTTTTAGGAATAAGGATGGTGGCAGCATTTCTTACTCCCCAAAAAAGGACAACAGGCAAGATGATAAATCCCTATAAGAAATTTAATTTAAATGTAAACAAATAATCTCAAGGAAATGAATAAATTCAATTCATGATCTTTTTTACCTTATACTATCAAAATTGATATTTAGAATGGTGATGTCAAGGTTATTATAATGTACTCAGCCATCAGAGATCAAACATCCTAATTCTGTAGGCAGGGAACTAAGGCCTAGAGAGTTTAGTTTTGCCTAAATTCACTGAGGTAGTAAGTAGAAGAGATGCTAAAGTGCCTACTTCAAGCATGACACTGTTCCACGTGCTTCTAAAGATACAAAGATGAGACATACATATTGTCCTCAAAACCTTTAAAGTCTAGTAGAAAAGATAAGCCAAGGACACAAATGAAATAGGGTTTATAAAATATTTTGCAAACCATCATGCACTCCTATAAATGCTAACGTTGTTGTCCGAATGATTACCCAAGGCAGCTTGTTGTATATACTATAATCAAAATACAAAATATCCTTCAGAGTCTGTAGATTGGAAACAACATAGTGATATTGTTTGAATGGCAGGTTAAGCTGTTGGGACTTTTTTTGGGCAGACATCAGTGCAGCACCAAAGTCCTGTTAAGTTGTTATTGCTATTCAGTCATTTTCAATTGTGTCCAACTCTTCGTGACCCCATTGGGGATTTCTTGGCAGAAATATTGGAATGATTTGCCATTTACTTCTCTAGCTCCTTTAATAAAAGAGGAAATGGGGCAAACAGTGTTAAATGACTTGCTCAGAAGCATACAGCCAATAAGTGTCTAAGGCCAGATTTGAACTCAGGAAGATGAGTGTCCCAATTCTAGACCCAGCATTCTATCCACTGTGCTACTTCACTCTCCTATTATAAGAATGAAGTAATTATAGCTCAAGGTGATATATTTAATAGCAGTATTCATGGTAGACTGGAGGGAATGGAGTTTGGAAAAGGACACATTTATTAAGTGCTTAGTATGTGCTAAGTATTGCTGTACAAATATCTCATTTCACTTTCATGACAACCCTATGAAACAGGTGCTGTTATTATCTGCGTTTTACAGTTGAGGGAACTGAAACACATCAGTTAAGTGACTTTTTCAGAATTACTTAGCTAATAAGTGTCTAAGACCAGAAATGAACTCAGGCTTTCCTGAATCTGGGTCTAGCCAAGTGAAGTAATATAAGCATTTAAATTTCAATGGTAAAAAGGACAAATGCTAGAAACATTGTAAAGGAAAAACCAACGGGAATTGGTGAGTGGATGGGAGAATGAAGGTGAAGTAGAGAGAGGCATTAAAGATTACTTAGCGATGTAGAGCTTGGGTAAATATGAGAATGGTAGCATCTATGAGAAAAATGGGGAAGCTAGGAATGATAATTGACCTTTGGGAGGAATGAGTTTTATTTTAGACATGTTGCATTTGAGGAATTGATGGAGAATCGAGATGGAAATAGTCACTAGGCCATTAGTTCTTGGAAAGGAGGTCAGGGCTAAAGATTTAGACTTGGTGGTTGCTTATACTGCCATGTGAATAGATTAATTGCTGGAGGTACGGGGAAGATAAGGGAAAGATTGGTGGTAGGGAGAGAAGGGATTTACAAATGGTTGAGACTTGAAGGAAGACATATAGATACACTCACCTTAAAGAGCCAGAAAGAGGAGGAGGAAAACAGAAAAGGAGAAATAGAAGGAATGGTAGTCAAAGGAATATGAGAAAAAAGCAGAACCATGAAGGCTGAGGACAAAGAGAATTTTAAGAAGAGGATGAAAAGTCAGGTGGCACAACTGTTCTTGTGATGAGAAGATTAGATGTTGAAAACTGAAGGGACCTGGGCAAATTAGGCCCCATGAAAATATTATCACATGATTTAAAATAATAAGTTACTAAAATGAAGGGGCTGGGTTAGAAGTTCTTTAAGGTGTTTTCCAGATTTAATATTAGGTGATTGTCTGACTTAAATCTCTTTCTACGCCTTAAGTAACAAATTGATGGTTTTAAGTTCATATGTTGGTAAGCCACAGACAAGAAGATGTACACTGTTATTTTTTGTTTTGAATTCCTGTACAGATGGTGATAACAGATGTCTCCTGCCAACAGACCTTGAAAATCACAATTTCTCTCTGAAGTTTAGAACATAAATATGTGCAGACTTTGTAGTTATTTGGCACACTCCTTGTTTATAAAAATAGGACTACAACCTCAATGCATTTGGTGTATGCCCCTGGGTAGGTCTGAATTTTGCATCATAATATGCTTTATAATTATTGATAATGTAGACTGACTCCATCAGAAGTGGTTTTTGTTTTGTTTTCTGTGCTTTAGCAGTAGGTAAGTAGCCTGAGGTCTTAGGAATCAGCCAAGGTCTTAAAATAATATGAGACATTGTGGAAAGATGGAATTTCTTTCTTTTTTGTCTGTCCCTTTTCCTTTCTTTCTCTTTCTTCCTCCCTCTTTTCCTTCACCTTTCTCTTTTTCCTCCATCTTTTCCTCCCTCCCTTCCTCCATTCCTGCCTTTCTTCCCTCCTTTTTCTTTCCTTCCTCTTCTTTCTCTCTATCCCCTTTTCTCCCTCTCATTCTCTCTTTCTTTGCAAACTTAAAAAGTTCTAATTTAAGTTTGAATTTAGTTTTCTACTTCTTTAAATATTTTTATTTTCTCAAAGGTGTCTTGCCAGCTTATTAGACAAATATTTAGCTACATAGTGTACTGACTTTGAGAACTTCATTTATATAACAGATCATTTAAAATCTGTTGTATAACTGTACATATTTTGAAGATGCTTTCTCTCTTTTTTTAAAGTTTATTTTTGATCTAGTAGATATCACTCCAGCTGTTACTGCCTTCACAGTAAGGGGTTTCTCTCCTCTTGATGTATGTCTATCTCCTACTCAGGCAACAACCCAAAGGAAATATTTATAGGAGAAGCCAATCTGTTGAAGAAACTAAGTCATTACTTCTCACTTCTATATTGAGGTAATGCTTGATAGTTTTGAAGAAAGAAAATATGTGTGTGTGTGGGGGTAAGGTGTGTACATGTACTTGCATGTGTGAATTTGGATATTCTTGCAACAGGTTGAGACCAAGATAGCCTGGGACCTAGGAGAAATGGGGCTGGATAGGCTAGCTTAAGGCTGGACTTGGCATGAGGAGAAGTCTAGGAATTCTGACTTATTTTTATTCCTGTTGAGTCTTAGGGTCATGATCAGTACTTCTGCATGTACATATACATGCAACCTTGTACCACCAAAGATGTCCACACCCATGTTTAATTTTTGCCTCATTTTCTGCAGTGGTCAGTGTATATCTCAAGAACTTTTGGTTCAGATCTGGGCACACTTTAGGAATGAATAAATAAAGCACATGTTAAACATTTACTTTGTACAAGGTACTCTTATTGTAGGGAGGATGTAAATAAGATGTACAATGGCTGAGATGGAGCTGAAGGAGCTTTGAGGTAATTGGTCTGTTTTTGTTCAGTGGTTTTTCAGCTGTGCGTAACTCTTCTTGATCTCATTTTGTGTTTTCTTGTCAAAGATACTGGAGTAGTTCTCTATTTCCTTCTCCAGGTTATTTTACAAATGAGGGAACTGAGGCAAACAGGGTTAAGTGACTTGTTCAGGGTCACATAGCTAATAAGTATCTGAAGCTAGATTTGAATTCAGGAAGACGCGTCTTCCTCATTACAGGTCCAGTTTTCTGTCCTCTGTGCCACCTAGCAACCCAGTTTATGATTGGCCTGGAGAAGATTTAAGAAGGTTATGATACAGGTTTTTCAAGTATCTGAAAATTTTTATGTGGAAGAACTATTACACTTGCTATGCTTAACTCCTAAGGTTAGAACAAAGAATACAAACTGACAGTAGCAGAAAGTTGGATTTTGGATTGATTTAATCCCCTCCTTGTCCCAAAATTCTAGGAATTAAAGCTATTCAGAAATGGAATACACTGTCATGGGAAGTAGTAGGCACCCTCTTCCCTGAAAGTCTTCAAATTCTAGTCAATAATTTTCATAAGTCCCTCCCCTTCCTGAATGCACCAGGATACTTATTGTCTGCATAATGCATATTGGCTCTTGATTATAGTTAACCTAGCACTTTATCAACAAATCTTTCAGTCAATGTGTAAGCACCTGTTCTGTGCCAAACACTCTGCTAAGTGGTAGGGATGCAAAGAAAGGAAAGGGCCATCAGTCCCTGCTCTACAGAAGCTCACATGTATTTGTTTGTTGCATGCAAATGCTTTCTTGTCTCATAAGTTTAGACTTTAAGATCCTAGAGGGTAATGGTTTTCATACATAATTATATAGTACTTGTACCATAAAGAAAACATATCTTTGATGACTTCATGCACATTCATGACTGTTCTAACATTGACTTCCCAGTTCATCAATGTCTTTAACTCCTATGACCTTATATCTCTTTTCTACCTCACACAGACTTCATCATCACCAAAATCTATTCTGCTTCCAAGACGTGATTTTCACAATCTACAATCCCTTTCATGTTTCCAATGTTTTATTTTCTCCAGTCCTTCTCTTTGACACTTAGTCCTTCTATGTTCACTCAACAACACATTTGTTCTTGTATCTTTTCTTCCTAAACATTTTTCTTTTTGAACTAGACCTGAGATTTCATCAGTATAGGGAACTCCTGGTGTGAAATTTCCTCTGTTATTACAGATGAACTCCTCTGCAACTTATAATCATTCCAACACATAGGGGCTACAGTTCCTATGGCAGCACCTCTTATAGTTTTTCTGGATACAAGTGCTACCAAGAACAAGTCAGCAGGTACCAATGACTTCTCAATTGTCTCTTTTCTTAAAATATAGCACATGACCACTTTCTTGTCCCCAGAGCTTTGTAAGAACCAATGCCAGTGTCTTAAATACAGCCTTTCCAGTGTTCCTGTTTCAAAACATCTCTTATAGTGTATTTTTACGCCAAGACTAAGCTCTCAAGACCAAACTAAATCTATGTCTCATATCTAAACATATTGGAATGCAAACTCTTTAAGACCAATGACAAATAATTTTTGAATAATCTCTATGTTTCTTCCCTGGCTCTTAGTATTTTATGAAGAATGCAATACATGTGTCATGGTTATTATGCATTTTCTTTGTGCCCTCCATTTAAGAAATTCTTTCCAGTTTGTATTTGATACTTTTCTGTAGTTTTCATAATGGTTAGTATTTTTTTAAATGTTCTCAATAAGATGCTCCTATCATCATGTGAGAAGTATTTTCAGTTTTGGTGAGATGTCACAAATCACCTCTTGGTCTGTCTGCCTTCTGAATCATGTGCAACACATTTGGATTGAATTACAGAATGACTTTGCCTTTCACTCATTCCATTTCCAAGCTTCCTTCTCCTGCCATCAGTCAATTTATGTGCTCAGGGAATTATAAAAGTTTTAACAGCAACTCAAAGAAATAATTATTGGATAATTTCTTTCCAAAATGTCGTGTCCTGCGAGCACATTAAAATGTTTTTATTCTGTGTTCCCTGAAGAAAGAGTTAAATTAATTTTAATCTGTTATTTTCTTTTATACAGTTAAATTTTTATTCTGCAAATTTTCAAGTTTTGATCCTGATCCACAGATAAATGTACTTTTTTTACTTTAACAATCCGTCAATCAAAAAACTTTTATTGAGGAAGGTTGTGAACTTATAGGGGTATAAGTTATATATAAGATAGAAAGTAGAGTGAAATATTTAAAAATAAAACAACTACTTTAGATACTCTTAAAATTAGTGCTTTTCTTTTCCAGAAGCTTTTAGAAATTGGAGAACTTCTTTACTGCAAGTCATTTGGGGACAAGGACAAATGAAGAATAAAATGTTCTGACAGGTTGAAGGATGATTGCACATTCTAATCTTGTCATTTCTGCTGTCTGAAAGGGGAAATGTGAAATGCTATAGATGTGCAAATACAGCTATTTTGTGGTTCCTCATATCTTTCCATTTATTTTTCAAAATATACTGAAAAGTTTCATCTTTTTCTCTTTTTTTAATTTTTTAATTGTTTATTAATTTTTACTTTTCAACATTCATTTCCACAAAATTTTGAGTTCCAAAATTTCTCCCCATCTCTCTCTTCTCTCACCTTATAACATCTTACATTTTTATTACCTCTTCCCTCAATATGCCCTCCTTTCTATCCCACCCCTCCCTTTCTTTTTCCCCATCTTCTCTCTTTTCTTGTGGGCAAGATAGATTTCTATAGCCGATTACTGATATTTCTTATTTCCCAGTTATATGCAAAAACAATTCTCAATATTTGCTTCTAATACTTTGATTCCAACTTCTCTCCCTCCCTCCCTCCCCACCCATCCCCACCGCAAAGACAAGCAATTCAATATAGGCTATATATGCATAGTTTTGCAAAAGATTTCCATAATAGTCATGTTGTGTAAGACTAATTATATTTCCCTCCATCCTATCCTGTCCCCCATTTATTCTATTCTCTCCTTTGAACTTGTCCCTCCCTATAAGTGTTTACTTCTAATTACTCCCTTCTCCCATTTGCCCTCCCTTCTATCATCTCCCTCATCCCACTTGTTCCCTTTTCCCCTACTTTTCTGTAGTGTAAGATAGATTTTCATACCAAATTGAGTGAGCATGTCATTCCCTCCTTAAGCTAAATGTGATGAGAGTAAGCTTCACTTTTTCTCTCTCACCTCCTCCTTTTTCTCCTTCATTGAATAAGTTTATACTTGCCTCTTTTATGAGAGATAATTTTCCCCATTCCATTTCTCCCTTTCTCTTCCCAATATATTCCTCTCTCACCACTTAATTTTATTTT
The DNA here is from genome assembly GCF_028372415.1 of Notamacropus eugenii. NCBI lineage: Eukaryota > Metazoa > Chordata > Mammalia > Diprotodontia > Macropodidae > Notamacropus > Notamacropus eugenii. The sequence goes on along the minus strand of NC_092872.1, from coordinate 104,956,219 downwards.
TTTAGGTATCATCCCTTCTTAATCAACTCATCCTGCGCTCTCTGTCTATATATACGTGTGTGTGTGTGTGTGTGTGTGTGTGTGTATAATCCCTCCAAGTATCCAAATACTGAGAAAAGCCTCAAGAGTTACAAATATTGTCTTTCCATGTAGGAATGTAAACAGTTCAACTTTAGAAAGTCCTTTATGATTTCTCTTTCTTGTTTACGTTTTCATGCTTCTCTTGATTCTTGTGTTTGAAAGTCAAATTTTCTTTTCACATCTGGTCTTTTCATCAAGAATGCTTGAAAGTCCTCTATGTCATTGAATGACCATTTTTTCCTCTGAAGTATTATACTAAGTTTTGCTAGATAGGTGACTCTTGGTTTTCATCCTGTTTCCTTTGACTTCTGAAATATCATATTCTAAACTCTTCGATCCTTTAATGTAGAAGCTGCCAGATCCTGTGTTATCTTGATTGTATTTCCACAATACCTGAATTGTTTCTTTCTATCTGCTTGCAATATTTTCTCCTTGACCTGGGAACTCTGGAATTTGGCTACAATATTCCTAAGAATTTCTCTTTTTGGATCTCTTTCAGGAGGTGATTGATGGATTCTTTCAATATTTATTTTACCCTCTGGTTCTAGAAATCTCAGGGCAGTTTTTCTTGATAATTTCATGAAAGATGATGTCTAGGCTCTTTTTTTGATCATGGCTTTCAGGTAGTTCCATAATTTTTAAATTGTCTCTCCTAGATCTATTTTCCAGGTCAGTTGTTTTTCCAAAGAGATATTTCACATTATCTTCTATTTTTTCATTCTTTTGGTTTTGTTTTGTAATTTCTTGGTTTCTCATAAAGTCATTAGCCTCCATCTGTTCTATTCTAATTTTTAAGGAACTATCTTCTTCAATGAGCTTTTGAACCTTTTTTTCCATTTAGCTAATTCTGCTCTTTAAAGAATCCTGCTCCTCATTGGCTTTTTGGGCCTCTTTTTCCCTTTGAGTTTGTCTATTTTTTAAGGTGTTAATTTCTTCAGCATTTTTTTAGTTCTCCTTTAGCAAGCTGTTGACTTACTTTTCATGGTTTGCTTGCATTACTCGCATTTCTCTTCCCAATTTTTCCTCCACCTCTCTTATTTGATTTTCAAAGTCCTTTTTGAGCTCTTCCATGGCCTGAGATCATTGCATATTTATTTTGGATGTTTTGCCTGCAGAATCCTTGACTTTTAGGTCTTCCTCTGAAGACTTAAATTGTTCCTCCTCATCTGAAAGAATGGAAGAATGGATGGAACTTTCACCAAGAAAGTAACCTTCTATTTTCTTATTCTTTTTACCTTTTTTGGGCATTTTCCCAGCCAGTTACTTGACTTTTGAGTTCTTTGTCCGGGCTGAGCTCAGGGCTAAGATTTAAATCAGCTGCTCAATTCCCCCAGGGGCTCTAAATGGAGGGCTCCAAAAATGGAAGCTGCCACTGCTGCGGGTTCAGACCATGCTCCCCTCTCCTGGGTGAAGGAGCCCTCCTACTGACCTTTGAAGCTGTTTGTGGGTTTAGTGATCTGGGAACTGGTGTTACTGGTGGCTCCCTGAAGTCTGTTCAGGGTCCTGTCCCTGCATGTCACACTGTACTCCAGGGTCCTGGGCTGCGTGCTTCCTAGGCTATGCTGGATGTGTTCTGCCTCAGCTTTTTCAATGGTCAAGTTATTGCCATTTTTAAAAGTACATATACTCTCTTAGTATTTTAAAAAAAATATTTTAGATATCTGGAAAAGGAATTTGATGATGGCAATGACACTCAGTTTGATGTAGATTTTAATCTTTGTCCTACTGCTAAGTACCTATGTGACCTGGAAAAGTTATTTAAATTCTCTGTGTCACAGCCTCTTTATTTTATGAAGAGAGACTTGAAGAACTACAAGACCTCTAATGTCTAATGTATTATTAGGCTGCTTGTTGGAGGGTTCATATAATCAAAGGACCTTATGTTTATAGTTAGGGGAACTTTAAAGATTATGTAGTCCAACTTTCTCATTTTCAGGATGAGGAAAACTGATTTACAGCAAAGTGAAACAAATTATCTGAGATCGTAGAGATTATAAGTATAAAATCTGGAATAATAAGAAGTATAAAATTTCTACTGAGTTCTCATTATTGTATATAGTGTTCTTTGCATTATACTGCATTGCCTCGTAAATTGATCCTGATGGTCAAACAAGGAAGGTAGCAAATATTTAAAAACTAACTTCAAAGTCTAAGGAAATCACTGATTTAAAAGAAAAGTTGCGTGTCTGTGTGTGCATGTGTGTGTGCATGCATACATGCATGTGAGTTGTGGGGGGAGGGGAGAGAGAGAGAGAGAGGGATAGAGAGAAAGAGAGGGAGAGATCAAAGCATGGGCACAAAGTGTAGATACTCTTCAATTGGAGAGAGGCTAAACAAATGGAGGTGGTATGTATATTAATGGCTTACTGTTCAGAAAGAAATAGTCAATATGATGAATACAGAGGTACACAGAAAGATTTTGGTTAACTAATGCAAAGTTACCAGAGCCAAGAAACAATTTACACCATGACTAAAACAATGTAAATGAAAAGAAAAATGATCACAAATGGATATTGTAAAATTTAAAAGAATCACCATGCCCTGAAGAAGAATTATGAAAAGATATCTCCTCCCACTCCTTTGCAGAGGTGGAGGTTCCTTGGTGGTGAAATGTGGCATGCATTGCTTGATTGTGCTTTTAATCTATCGATCAGGTTTTCTGATTTTTTCTCTTTTATTACTTTTGTTTATTTATTTATAATATTATTATATAGGATGGGTCGCTGGGAGGAAGAGAAATGCAGGGGGAAATTTAGGATAAGTAAAAACAAAAGATATCAATAATATATATTTAAAGATGAAAAATAATCTTGAAAAGGAAAAATAATTTTTTCTATTCCATTTTTCCCAATATGCCCCACTCCCAAGGTTGTATATTCTCAGTATATCATCCCCTGTATTAAGAACAAACAAGAAAGAGAAAAAAAGTAGTTTAGCAAAATTAAACAACAAATCAATTGAACCAAAATATATTTTGATGTTACATCTCTCTCTCTCACCCCTGGCCACCATGTCTGCAAGGAAGAGAGGAAGTTACATCTGTTATAATGACTTTTTAAAGGGTTTATAATATTCTAGACTTTATAGTAGTCTATTCCTTTAGATGTGGATGGAGGATAAAAATGAGGAGGATATTTTCTTAGAATTTGGATAGTATGTTTAATATTTTATGATGACAAGACTTGTTGATTATGAGTTTCTGACAATGGTGTCTGCTTTGACAAATTTTTATTAAGCACTTACTATTTTTAGGGTACTTTTCTCAGCATATAATATTTAATTAGGAAGATCTTGTCTTCCTTAAAGTTCACATGACATCCACTGAATTGAACTGCCTTAGAAATAACAATAACAATAATAATAATAATAATAATAATAATAATAATAATAATAATAATAACTAATCTTTATATTGTGTTCATTACGTGCCAGGAAATGTGCTAAGAACCTTACAATTATTATTTTAGTTTATCCTCATAGTAGCCTTGGGAGGTAAGTGATTCATTGTCCTTATTACATAGATCAGAAAACTGAGGAACACAGTTTAAATTACTTAAGGAGGGACACACAGCTTGGGTAAGCTTCTAAGGCTGAATTTGAATTCAGGACTTCCTGACTTCAGGCTTGGTGCTCTATACACCATACCATCTGGTGCCTAAGAATGTAGTGGGCTCCTCAACACTTGAGTTTTTCAAGTGGAGACTGAATAGCTGTTTTTGGGGAATGTTGGAGAAACATTTACTGTCCAGGTGAGGGTAGAATTGCTAACCACTTTTTAATTCAGTCTCACGTAAGGTGGAAAAACATAATTAAGAGAATGGTGTCCTTAGTGATTTCCCTTCAGGGAAAGTAAAATGAGTCAGTCCTGGCAATATTCTCAGTGGAGTTGTGAGAATAATAAAGAGACACTGTGTGCTCATCCCCAAATGTCTTGTTTGATAACTCAGAGCAAGAAATCTACTTTGATGGGAACAAACGAGGCAGCTACAGTACCAGCTAAACACAAAGCAGATCTCATTTTGAAAGAGAAGCCTACAAATCACTAAACAGGGGAAGAAAAACAGCAATGGAAAATCATTTTGCATTCAATCATCATTGTACTTTGGCATTACCTAAAGGTATAATGGACATCCTTGCTTCCCAAATTCATTGCCTTTCCCAATTCATATTTTAGAAAATCAAGTCACAAACATGATAAATACAGGGACACACTTGGCTTCCTGTAAACATGATAACTATAATGTTCTGTACTACCATAGAAACATGGATTGGCAGGACCTGAGAGAGAGGCCAGAGAAGAAGCTGAAATATTGAGGGGGGGGGAGGAAGGAGGGAAAGAGACAGAGAGAGAGAGAGAGAGAGAGAGAGAGAGAGAGAGAGAGAGAGAGAGAGAGAGAGAGAAGGAGAGAGATGGTTTATTCACAGCTGTGTGGGAAGATTAGATGAATTCTCCATAAGTATCTCATCCAGAGAAACTTTACCCATTAAAAATAGAGTAGGAGGTCAAGTTTTTCTATGATATGATTATGGAAAGATTTTGATAGATATAGAGTAAATGACAAGGGTAGGGATGAATAATATAAGGCATGGCTGGAAAATTGAGTCACAAAAAATGAGAAACTGGAGTATATTAAATTTCAATGGAATGGCCCTAGTAATAATATTCGTTAATATTCAGGGGAAAGGTAGCAAAAAATAGGAAAGACTTAAAAAGGAGTCATAAAGATGAAGTTTTTTGGTTGCGTATTGCCTTCGTTTCCTTGTATATTGGTGGTCAGATTGTAAATTCCTTAGTAGTTCACAATCTTTTTGCAGGCAGGGTTTTCTCTTTTATATATAAAAATAAAATCAAGAAATAGTCTAATTTCTCTTTCATAAATTAACATAAGAGCCCCAGTAAAAAACATATGTTTATCTTATCTTATCCTTTTTTTACATTAAAGACTTCATTGTGATGACATTTGTATTCTATACTTTCCCTTTGATGTGTTCAATCATACACATTACAATTGGAAATATTTCTTGAATTTTTTGGCTTATATTTTGTTCAGGACCTATGATTTCACCCATGGAGAGAACTACCAGTTTGGAAAATCTCTCCATCACCTCAGCTGTAACTTAGAATCTTAGAGAGTTGCCTGGGGGCACTAGGAAGATAAATAATTTGCCCTTGGAAAAGCAGTGTTTATCAGAGACAGGTGTTGAGCCTAGATTTTGCCTGACTCCAAGGCTAACATGTCATTTAACCATACATTCTCAAATAGAATTACCTGATAACCTTGTCCATTTTGGTTATGTTCCTCTAGAGTCAACATTCTTCGACTTCTACATGGTCTATAATATTTTACACTCCTCCTATTCTGATCATTTGATGACAATTTATTTTTTAAGGACTTTCAATGTCTTGCAATTAATGTCATGTTGACTTTTCTTTGATTAAATTGTAGCAATAAACTGGGTTAATTTTAAACATTTATTTTAAATATTAATTTTAAACAGTTTTTAAGCACTTTGTATGTTCCAGACACTGTGTGGAGGAGGTTGAAAACATTGTCAGTGTGAGAAGGCTGCTGGGGCAGAAGTAGAGAAGCATTTCAAGGAGTTATGGGCTAATGTGGGTTTGAAATGTGATATGAGTCCTTCCTCAGATCAAGGTTTTTTAGAGAAACTCACCGATCAGAGAGGAGAGGGTAGGTGCCTTACTATTGTGAGAAATCTGCTGGAACATCCATGGAAAAGGTGTCTAGGCATTCATGGGCTGAGCTGACTGAAGAAAGAAATCACTCTGGTAATGTTTGCAAGTATTTTAAATTCTTAAAACTAAGTTAGGTAGATTATCTGAAAACCCACTGGAAGACCGAGGAAAAGGAGCTCTTCTGATGAATGACTGCTCTTTGGACCCCTTTTCATAAAGGGAATTTTGCACTTTTTCTTTAGATTTATCCTTCACTTTGCCTTTACACCTTCACATTTTGCCAGTCCCTTGATTCTTTCCAATTTTTACCTCATTTTCATAATTTACTCTCAGTTTATAGATAGTTCTGTAGTCCTGACATGAGAATCCAGGCTGATTTCTGCTTATCTATTTTTCTTTATTTGTATGTCATCACTTGCTGAAAGATATTTTATATCTATCTCTCTTTATACATAAAATAATGTTTTTCTATTTAAATGTATTTTACATATAAAATACAATTTTATATATTGCATATAAATGAGAGGTATTTTATATACTTGCTTTTTTAGACTGCACTGTTATTGCTAGCTCAATAACCAGCGACAGAAGTTTCTCCACCTTGTCTCAGTATAGATACCTGTTTTGTTTTCATGATTTCATGTTGTTTTCAAGGTGCAAATACCATAGAACTAAAGGAAATGGACAATTGGGACATGGTGGGAGAAACTGAAGCACTCTCAGGTTAGACGTCATAAAAGGGGCTATACCCTTAGCCTTTCTTATGAGATGTAAAACCTGGGATGACTAGGGCATTTCCAGTCAGGACATGGTTATTGGTTATTTCATAACAGCACAAGACATCTAGACATGTTGTTTAAAGGAGATATGATTGTTCTGTAGTAGGTTAGTTGTTTCATTCTTCATGTCTCTTTTAGCATTAACAGCCTGAGAGGAGAGCCATTCATTGCCTTAACGCTTGAGCTGTGCTTTATTCCTCTTTCAGGGTTTGAAGAATTAACCTCTTCTCTTCTAGACCTCCAGCTCACTTCAATTTATCTGGCTGTCATGTTTGCTGAGTGTTGTTTCAGAGTTTCATTGTAGAGGGACTATAGACATTCATTTCAAGATAATGTCTAGTCATATCTTTCTCACTTCTTGTTTGTGAAGTTAATTTCTTAGATCCAAGCATAAGTTTTTGTTTTTAACATTTCTCTTTGCTAAAATTCATCTCATTAGATTCAGCACAATATTCTTCACAGATATTACCTCATTTGATCCTTGCAGCAACCCTGTAAGGTAGGTGCTCTTATTACCTCTGTTTTATAATTTGGGGGCTGAGGCAAAGAGAGGTTAAGTGACTTTCTTAAGGTTGTGCAGCTAATAAATATCTAAGGCTGGATCTGAACTTAGATCTTCCTGACTCCAAGCTCAATGCTATATGCCATCTTGCTACCTATAAAGATCTCTGACAATGCTCCCTCAGCATCTTCCAATTCTTTTAGTATCTAAGGATTGGTAGGCCTAGCAGCACATTACATGAAGAATTAGAATCTAAGGATTCATTGAGAGCAGTTACATGTTCTCTTACTATCACTTTACTTTTCTTGGCAATCAATTACCTGTTAGCCAACATTTCTTCATTCCTTTGTTGTCCAAAGATCACTTTCTTTGGTAGAGAAAACAGAAATAAAATGAGAATTTAGCAGCTATATCTTCTCTTTATTTATCTTTGGTGCACACATACTGAATATCATCCTTTTCCCTGCTTTGGCCTTCTTTTCTTATAATATAATGGGGGGGGGGGAGGAGATTTATTATTATTACCATGTTTAACTTCTTTCACCAGCCTTAACTCATTTTATGCTTTAGCATTCCTTAAGCTTTTCTTTCACGACCATGACATGATTACCTATTCATTGTTTCCTACTTGTCCTCATGTCTATCTTCTATATGTATCTTTAAAAAAAAATCTAACTTGGGGGAATTCCTCGTGTCCCACTTAAGTTTCTTCAAATAAATTCTTTTTGTCTGCTTGTCAAAACTGCTTCTCTTTATGTATGTGGAATACCTTTCTTGAGAGTTTCTTTGTTTTGTCCCTCTTGAGTTGTAGAATTTAAATTCATGGGATCTTAGTTGCCCTTCTTCTGAACCCCTTCAAATTTCATCTCATAAAATCTAAAATATAAGTCACACCATTTTAAACTTTCTATTTCTATAGCCATTGTTTAGCACAATGCATGGCATATAGTAGGTGCTTAATAAATGTTTATTGACTGACTGTTATCCCAAATACTGAGGAAGAGCCATCATTCATTTTCAAGGTTTCTGTCATTTATGCCTGAGAAGCTAGTTCTTCCTTGTTGGTAAGAGTCAGATCTGTACTAGGATTTCTCCTCACTGTTTCTTCCCTTTGAAAGATGGAATTATCATTAAGGCAAATCAAGAAGTGTTTATTGCCGTGCTTTAGTCAGAGAAACTGAGCTCTGCCAGGATTTGAATAATTGAAATCCCCTGTCATTACTGTATCCTTCCTCTGAGCCAAGTGTTTGGTTTGTTGTCTGAACTCAACTGTTTCTTCATTCTGTCCCCAAGTTCATTTTTGTCTTCCAGTATCTGTACCCAAAGGCTGTCCACCATTGCTTCTACCTCTTGGTTCTTGGACTTCTTCACAGAAGTATAACTTGTTAATATCCCCCAACTGACCACCTCCCTTTTATCCGTCCTGTTTATTTTGAAAAGGTATATCTAACCAGATTCTGAGGAATACCTATTCATGCTAATTTACCTTCTTCTAGTAGGAATTCAAATTCACTTTATTTCTTACATATATATGCATACATATATACTCACACACATATATATGTATACACACACACACACACATACATATCTAGAGACATAATTGAAGACATGGATTTTACTATTCACATCTTTCTTGGATTTTATCTCTTGAAATTTCTGGTTCTTTAATTATTTTTATTCTACATTACATTCTACAATATAATTCTACATTGTACATTTGTTATACATCCATAAGGAGTTTCTTCTCTTTCTTATCCTTTTTCAGTTTACAGATCTTTTTGTTTAGATTTTCAAGAGGTAAACGAATTTTTACAAGTTCTTGTTGAATATACACCATCTCTGGCCAGGAGCCTGCCCTTCCTAGATACTGTGCTATGGTCTAGAAATCCGAAGAGAACTGAGCTTATCCTTGAGGGAAAATAAAGATCCTCAGAGGCAGAAGAAAGGAAAAAATGGAGTAAAAACATGATTTAGAAGTATTTGTAATTTCTGTCATGGTAGTACTCCATTAAATCCCACCACAATCCTTCCACATCTTAACAGGCTGTCTTTGTCAATTGCCAGGTCCATGGGATCACACAAAAGTGTTCACCCAATGTCCAACATTCCAATAATCAGTTCTCCAAATTTAGACAGGCTAATTCTTCATATAATGTGTTGCTAGGCCTGTATTTTGGGCTTTGAGAATTCACTGAGCTCTCTAGAATACAATAAATACCAGGACTGAGCTAGAATGCAATGAAATACGAAATATTAAAATCAGAAATATATTTAGCTTCCTTGAAGGGTTGTGGTAAAGAAAGCCATCTATGAATTATGAGGTACTATATACATCTTACAGAAATAAATAAAATTGTATTATAGTAATATAGTGATAGTAGCGATGATGAAGATATTATTTCTAAAGAGGTTGTGTGATCTAGGGAGAGGATTGTCAGATATAGAGTCAGGGGTGCTTTGGTTTAAATTTCATCCCTTACACTTACTAATTGTGTGACTGTGAAGAAATAACTATTCTGAATCTCAGTTTCATCATGTACGAAATGGAAGGAAAATATCATCTGTGTTACAAAACAGGGCTGTTCTCAGGATCAGGTGAAATAAGCAAAATCCTGTGCAAACCTCAAAACACTATTTAATTTCAGTGTTGTCCTTGTTTCAAAGAGTTTTGTACCTAGTGTCAGGGGAAAACTAGTCAGAATGACAACATTGTACCTGAAAAGGTAGTCACTTAATGGTCTGTCTAAGCCTCTCAGCAGGTACTCTGACGAAGGTGAAGGATGAAACCATGAATGCTAGACATTTGAAGGAATACTGATGAGTCAAGGGAAGGGAAATATGACATTTCTTTAAGATGTTTCTATGTCCTGTGAAATCAAGGATAAAGAAACTTTTTTTCAAGCATCATTATCAGGGCTTAGCCTCATGTTGACTACAGGAATATTATCCCAAGGGATTATTAAGAATCCATCTAAAGGCTAGAGATTCCCCAAACTTAGTCTGTAATATTAGAGTAGACTGGCCAGAAAATGGTGAGGTTCCTTGTTGAATTATAGTGACTGACAGGCCATTCTTCAAGTAGGAACTAGGTTACCCCATCTATTGCCTTTTCAAGTTGGAGTCTGACAGGCCTTGCTAGATCAGGGTTTACGTGTAAAGTGTGACAGACGATTTCCCTAACCTGATAGGAAGCAAGTGTGCTAAGTTGCCTCTTACTGCAAGGCATTAGCAATGTATAGAGAGTGCCTGAATCCTCAGTGAAATCAGAATTCATCACAGGTTTTCAGCAACAGGAAAAATTTTGGAAGTCAAGAAACCCAGTTGTGTGTCCGGGCTTGTACTGAAAAGAGAAGAGAAGGAAGATTGAGGGGACCATGGGAAACTATGACAGAAGAGCTCCTGATATTGGAGTTCATAATCTGGTCCCAAGGTCAGCAGTGCAGCACTGTAATTAAGGAGGCAAACCATATAATATTTCATAAGATATTAGGGCAGAAAAGTATCTCCAGAAGAATGACTCTGGAGTCAGAATCTCTGGGCTCAAATCGTGTCTCTGATATCTGACTTTAGAGAAGTCATGTAACCTCCTTGAGTTTCTTCATTTGTAAAATGAGAGAATTAGACTAGAAAACCTCTGAAGTTCCTTCCAGTTCTAAATTAATGATCCCCTGGTATAATCTATCTAAGGGGTGGGGAGCCTGCGACCTTGAGGTCATGTGTCCTTCCATGTCCTCAAGTGTGGCCTTTTGACTGAATTCAAATTTTACAGAGCAATTCCTTTTATTATGGAGATTTGTTCTATGAAATTTGGATTCAGTCAAAGGGCCACCCTTGAAGACCTAGAGGATCCCATATGACTTCTAGGTCACAGGTTTCTCACCTCTGGACCCTTTATTTTCTTACAAAACTAACCACTCATCTGATCTATACCAAAGTATTGTCCAGTGTCTGGAGTTCCACAGCATAAATTTGGTTATGGAGAATTTGGAGGTGCTGAAAATACAGATTTGAAAAGGACTAAGTGAGAAGACCTCAGGAAGAAAGTTTGTAGGATCATAGAATTTAAAATTTGTTTGTGCTTTCTCCCAGAATTCTCATTATACAGATGACAAGACTGAGACTCAAAAAGTCAAGTGATTTATTCAAGGTCACACAGAGCTGATAAGCAGCAGGTCTGGAAATTCAGACCTAAGGTCTTACAACTTCAAACGCTAACTCTCTTTAAAGAATCTGTGCTTATTCAGCTTATATATATATATAAAAGGAGACTGTGAGTTAAAAAAATTTAAGCAGTTTGACAATAATGTAATGACTTGGAAAAGATTGACTATCACAGGAACTCATGTGTCCTAATGAGAGTTGTTTGCCTCAAAATAGTTCCTCTGGGATCAAATAGCTCCAGTCATATTGTCGTATTCCATGGACTTGTGATCTTGTCAAACTGGGTACTCCTGTCAATGATGCAGATCACGACACTAAATACTCTTCCCATTTTACAAAACTTTTGTCCACAACTTCCCATAAATCTGCCAAAGGGGATTCACTGAACTTAATGGGGGCCTTTTCTCTCATTTTCTTGACTTTTCAAGGATGCCAGTGGAGTATATAGGTAAGTATGGCATCATGCCAACTTATGTTGCTATTTCAGCAGATAATGATGCTTTAGGAATTCATTCCTCTTTTGGAATTGCCTTCACAGATGATAATACATTCTTTTGAATATTATTAGTGTTATTAAATCTTCTGTCTTTGAGAATGGATTTGACTTCTAGAAAAGAGTCAAAAGACACGGAGTCAAGTATGGTGCTGTACAGTGGATTGAACAGTGGGTTCAAAGTCTACCTATGATGATAAATACCTTTGTGATGTTGGGAAAGACATTTAATTTATCTGGGCACTAGTTTCTTCATTTGTAAAATGACAGAGTTGATGGCCTTTGAGGTCCCTTCAGGGGAAGTTCTGTGTTCTAATTCTGTGATCCTTTGTTCCTAAAAATGACATGGGTAAACACCTCATCTAGTAAAAATAATAAGAAAAATAAGATTCAAAGCTGGGATATGGAAGCTTTACAGTTATGAAATAATAAAAAGGTTTATTTCTTGTATAGTTTTCATTCATTTTTTCAGTAAGCATTTACTAATTTCCTTCTATGTGCCAGTTATGGTACTGGTGCTCTAAAGACAAAAACCTAATAGCCACTGCCCTCCAGGAGTTTACACTCTATAGGGGGTGGGCTGGAAGTGGTGGGGTCATACATACATAACTAGAAAATTAAATCCTCTGTGTGTGTGTATGTGTGCGTATGTGTATATATCTATATCTATATATATCTATATATATACTCATATATACATATAATCTACTACAGGAGTTTACATTGTATCAGAAGGGAGACATGTAACTAGAAAATTAAAGAATATATATAGTCACACATATATGTATAGTCACACAGTAACCACCTATTTCTACCTCCCCCCACCCAGTACACTGTTCACTCCTTGAGGGGAGGGAGGCTAGGAGGGGAGCAGGAGAGAGGGATGGAAAGAGAGAATGAGTAGCAAGAGGTCTGTAGCGTTTTTTTTTTGGTGGGAGCATGATTCAGAATGACAAGGTATTTAAGCTGCACTATGAAAGAACCTAGAAATTCTTGAAGCAGAGGTGAAAAGAAAACATATCCCAGTCATGGAGAACAATTTGTGCAAGGCATGGAGGTAGGAGATGAAATTTTGGATGCAGGATACAGCAATCCTGCTGTTTTGGCTGGAACATATGTGTGGCTTGGGAGGAAAAGTGGTATGCAATCAGCTTGGAAAAGTAGACTAGTCTTAAAATAGATAGGACTTTCAAAGACCAACCAAGGAATTAGCATTTTATCCTAGAGATAAGAGGGAAGCATTTTGGAGTTTCTTGAGAAGGGAAATAACATGCCAGACCTATCCTTTAGGAATGCCAATTTCAGAACTATATGATTTGAAGAGCTGAGAGAGAAGGGGCTGGGCACTGCTCAGGAGACTATAGTTCAGTCAGAAGTGATGAGGGCCCCAAGCAGGGCAATGGTTGTGTGAAATGAAAAGAAGGGAACAAGTGTAGAATCAACCACACTGGGTTGACTGGGCATAAGGGGTGATGGAGAGGGAAGAGACAAAGATGTGTGTGAAGCTGTGAACTTGGGCAACCAGAAGAAAGGGGCAACCTGCAACAGAAATAGGAAAGGGAGAAGTTAAAGAAAGATGGTTGATTACTAATAAACATTTTGGAATTTTAGGTAGAAAAGCTGTTTAATGCAACAGAATCATAAATAGCAGATAGCATCCAATTATAGATGGACATATAGACAGACAGAGAGATAGATAGATGGATGGATAGAAAGATAGATAAATAGCTTTGAGAAGCACTGAAAAGGAATAGATGGGCTTAGAGTTAGGAAAATGAGGTTGCTGTGAAGCTCAAATGAGTGATATTAATGTGTATGAAGCACTTTGTAAAATGAAGGCATTGCGTTAACAATGTTATTAACTTTAAAAAATCTCCCCAATTTGAGTGAATATTTGTAAATTCAAGATTTTAATTCCTGTCATAGCTATTTTCTGTTTTTGTGGCAACATAAAATGGAAAACCATTCCAGTATCATTGCCACGAAAACCAAAATTGGGGTCACCAAGAGTTGGACACAACTGAACAACAACTATAAAGAGAAAAGGTTCAGAATATTATCTATAGTGACCGAAATCTTTATTGAAAATGTCACAGAATAGTTTTTGGACAAAGATCACAAGAATGAATGAATAGAAATTTCTTTTGATTTAACGTCTTACTTCGTGGGGGATAGATCATGTATTTTACAAAACAAAGTAATTATGGTAATAGATGTTTATAAGGGGCTTATCTCATAGTTTGTTTTGTCCTAGGAGAAATAAGCTTTGTCTGATTTTCTCGTTCAAGGTAAGAAGCTATATTGCGGCTATCTAAAGATCTGCAGGTTTTTATAATTAGAAGAGATTTGGCTGAGGTAGCCATGAAAAGATAAGCAGTCAGACACAATTTGAAAAATAAATTTGGATGGACCCAAAGAGAATTAGGTAGTGGGCCTTTTTAAAAAAAATCAAGTTAGGATTTCAACCTTTTCTTGCCCTATTTGACTTTCTTTTTATTCTAAATATACTTTGCTAAGCCCTTTGGTCTTACCTATTTGATTGTCTGAATTTGGATTTTTGCTTTTAACCAGTGCAATGCTTACTCTTGCTCCTGCACTTATGAACTAAGTAGTTATGGGCAAGTCCCTTAATGTCTCTCAACTGATTTGTTCATCAGCAGATAAGAATACAGACCTTACCTACTTCACACAATTACTATGAAAAAAAGTTGTAAAGCTCAAAATGCTATAGAAATGTGACTTAGTTATTTGATTTTTAAGGTGCTAGTTGTGTTGCCTGAGCCAGATTTTATGGCCAGTTAAGGAGAAGTGGTGTATTGCAGAATAACATTATAGGCAGCTAAGTGCAAGTCTCACCAGGCAACTTGAATGTTAGCAGGGAAGTGAGTTATGTTTTACAAATTACAAGATGAGTTTGGTAGCATTCTCTCCATTTTTGCTAATATTTATTGAATGAATAAATGGATGAAAGATTTTCTGATTGATTGAATGTTTATTGTTGAATGAACGATAATACTGTTATAATTATCTGCCTCTGTATCTTATTCCCTTGTTAGATCATTATCTTCATGAGATGAGTTTTTTCCTGAAACCCTCAGTGCTTTTCATTGTTCTCTGCACGCAGTAGGTATTTTGGTAGGGCTCACAAAATGAATGATCTTGGTGGGGTTTTTTCCTGCTCTGAATTATTTCCCCAAGATTCCAGATGCTCCACCAAGTCCAAGAGGCCATGTCTTTGGGCCTATGGTTTTCAATATTCAACTACTTTCTAAACTGTCACTGATATCTAATTTCCCACCGGAAACACCAAGTCTCCTGACTAGTCCAGGAGCCTGCTAGGTTCCCTGGGTACAAAATTCTGAATGTAGTAATGATACTGAAAAATTTCAAGCATAAAATGGATAACCTCTTGTTTGGAAAGTTGTGAACAAGATATCTATTAGGTCCTATTAGACTAGATGACTTCTGAGGTCCCTTCCAGATCTGAGAATTTGTTTTCCTGTGAGACTTTGTGTATTCCCTAGGTTAGAGTTAATGAAGAAAACATCTTTAAATAGTAATTTTTGTTTATGAACACACATTTCCACAATTTGTACAGGCTGTATGACCTGAAAAGTCTTAGGGGTTATGAAGGGAAAAATATTTTCCTCCCAGTGACAGAATAGTTAGTGACAGCAGTGCCTGAAAGGTATATAATTAAACAATATATTGTATAGATTTATATTGTGAAAGCCTCTGCCAGACTAAGAGAAAGAACCATCACATTCCCAAATTAGACAAAATCTGAGAGAAGGTCCTTGAGGGAGTGCATGCATTTATGTGTGTGTTTCGTGGAGGGGTCATTACTGGTTAAAAGATATTCTTAGAAATATGGAGAAGATGGAACTTTTCTTCCTTTAGAACAATTGGGCTGCTAAGGGGAGAGAGGTGGTTGGCAGTGGCCATCTCCTTATCTTTTTTTCTCTCCTTTTCCTTCATTTTCTTATTTCTATCTCCTTCTCTCTTACACCACCTCTTTAGGAAATTGATACTTATAATACAAAGAAAATATGACTAACAACTTATGACCACACTGAAGAGTTCTGAGGCTAAAATTCTCAGCGTACAGAAGTCTTTAATGTCTCTTCCACTTCTAGGTTTAAATCCAGATGGTTCCTTGTAGTTGTTAAAAACAAAACAAATGAACTTATTCTATCAGTAGGAGGGAGTAATGAACATTTGTCAAATTTTTAAATTTGACGTAGGAACTTAATTTGTTCACTATTATGGGGAACTCCGAGAGGAAAACAGCCCTTTTGACCAATGCTGACTGGCATCTTTTCTACAGCTCTCAGTCTTAGAGAATTTCCCAGAGAATTGAGAAGTTAAGCGATGTCCCAGAGTCACAAAGGTAATATATGTCAGAGATGGATCTAAATCAATGTCTTCCCTGGCTCTTGTGTCAGCTTTTTAACTACCACCCCACATAAGCTCTCTATTGCTTTCATGAAAAATATAAAATGATCATAGACTTTAAGGTTTTATAAGCTCAAGCCTAAAATTGTGCAAAAAGTAATACTTTACTTTAAAGTTTTATATGTTAATCCAAATATATTTGAATTAACCACTTGTCTAAAATGTATCATCCTGCCTTCATATGTTTGAAATATACATGACGTTCTCAAACTTGAATATAAGTTTATGTTCTATTCTGGTTCTCAGTGGCATTATATGCTAGTTATTGGTGATATAAATACAGTGTTAATGTATTAGTGGTCAATATCAATGGATAGGAATAGATTTATTGATGACAAAAGCCTAAAAATAGAGACAAAACAGAGTTGATGGATTGTTTTGTCTGAAATAATTTCCGACTTTCACCACTAGATGGTAGTCTCTTTGAACCATATCCAGTTTTCTATCAATTTCATAGAGCATACTTTCTTTAGCCACTTGATGGCATCTCTCCATTGTTTTCCAACCATTTTTTTTGGACATGTAAAAATAGATTCTTTAGTATTTCCCCGTCCATAGCGCTTCTGAGAGAAAAGGAATTATTTTCTTCTTTGTGATGGCCGATGTAGGCAATATTGATTATGTTTAAGGCTTTTTACTTATAGTAGAAATTCCTTTGAAGGTCAAAGAACCTTTGAAGGTTCTTTAATAATTTCCTTCAGTTGTGTAATATTCTGATTAAAGCAGAGGAATATTTGCTATACACTGTAATGGGAATGATACAAGATTGATAATTATTAATCCTCCAAACACACACATATGTGTGTATGTGTGTATATATGTATATATACACACATATACATATATCCTATGCGTATACACACAGGCACACAGAAATATTCATACACGTGTGCTGTGCTTCAGTGGAAAAACGTCCACATGTAGAATGGTAAGTGTATGCTTTAGGGCTTTATGATGAAAGTAGAGTAACAGATAGAAAATATGATACTCTTGTTCTTTGCTATGGCTGAAATCTATAACATTATCCTCTTTGTAGTAATTGGCAATTTATTTTCCTCTTTATTTGCCATCACTAGACCAATTGAAAACTAGAGTAAAATTCCCTAGTGGCTTTAAAAATGTATCCCTTATGTAGAATTTTGCTGTGCTGCAAATAATATTTACAGGTAACTTTCACAAATAATTTTGTTTTCTTTGGACTCAGGAATTGCTTTGGTTCAGTTATGGTTCAAAGCAAAGCTGCCTGCATCTCTTGCCAATGTCCTTACTAATTTGATTGATTTGACCTTCTGATAGAGTCCTTGTCTGGCCTTTTATTTAACCAAGCTCAAAGTGTTCACATTTCACTTTTTCATAGAATTGCAAAACTTAACCATATGAGTTTTGCTATTATCAAGGTGCAAATGAAACCAGTGAGTTTTGCAAGTTTTATTTTTAAGCTAGGTGCACTTTTACACCCCCCCCCCACACACACATACAAATGCTCACTATTTTCATTACTTATTCTGTGAAAGAAAATGATAGTGATCCAGAAATTCATTGCCAATGTTACTTGCAATAAAGGCTTTTTAATCTAGTAGCATATTATACTGCCAGGTAGCATTTTACTTATACCTATAGGAGAGATGAATGAAGTCTCCATATATGGCATGGGGTTTAGTGCCACGAGTAGAGGTATTTACACAGCACTAACCTTCTTTCTCCCCCTTATTTTTATCTTTGTATACTACACACATCTTCCTTTCTCTGTATACACATATGTATGTGTGTAAGTGTATCTTTGTATAAACACGTGTACGTATACACATGGATATATCTCTATCTTCTCTATATGTGTGTATTTCCATAGAGAGATATAGATATCTATAGAGATATATGTATGTAATACATTTGTATATGTATATATGTATATGTATATATATATATATATATATATAGAGAGAGAGAGAGAGAGAGAGAGAGAGAGAGAGAGAGAGAGAGAGAGAGATTGATTGATGAAATTGTTTGGGGATGGATCACATTCTGTGATCTTTATATCTCTAACTTACTACCTTGGGCCAATTTAGGAAGCGGCCCAAGGTGGTTGGTGACTTGCCTTGGAAAAGTCATTGTCCTACTGCCCCCTCTTAACTCGAGGCCATCTTACATTACAAACTGAGTGCTGATACTTTTGAAATAATTTATTCCCAACCAGCTCAATTTCCCTTACCTTCAATGCTACCTGAAAACATAAACAGAGACAGCACACTAAAATTGTTTTATGTGTTAGAGATAGCTGATGAGCACAGTGGGGTATGGTAGATGGTTGTTTACTGACCTTAAGAAGCCAAAAGGGTTTACCGTTTAGACACCAGACATAAGATAGGTTCATTAGCACCTTCACTCTTTCCTGGGAGCTATGAGGGAGGGTGAGTCTCTCTTGAAGTATTGCTTCATTTAAACAACATTTGTTAGCACAGAATCACACCTTCTATGGCTTCACTTCCATAATTGGTGGTTCTAAGTCTTTCAGGATGTAATCACTGGGAAGGAAAGAAGGTGGCGATACCAACGCTGCCATTTACCCTGAGGATGTTTGAACTGCCTTTATAGATTTTCTCCATCTTTGGCTGCAAAGCATATAATCAATTTGATCGTTAACAAGCTCTAAATTTTATTATGACGCTGTTAACTTATGTTGAGCCTGTGGTCCACTAAAACTATTAGAAATCTTTCAGACTGTGATCTGGATAATCCTCTGACCATCTTATATTTTTAAAGTTGATATAAAAACAAAAGACATCTCAGGAAATTATTTCTAAACATATCCCTCTGTGAAACCCACAAACTCTGTCATCTAATGATGCTTCTTCACACAAGAAGTCCTATGGCCAGACTCTGGGAATTTTTACTGGTTCTTCCCCAAGTCTGGAATGTTCTTTCTCTTTCTGTCTGTCTTCTGGTCTTCCTGGATTTCCTCACATCCCAGATAAAGTCCCATACTGATGAGATGCCTCTCCCGATCCCACCTAATGGTAATTCCTTTCCATTACTGATCATGTCTAATTTATCCTATATGTACTTATTTTTGTATAGAGTTGTTTTTATGGTGTCTCCTTTATTAGTCTGCGAAGTTCTAGAAATTAGGGACTGCTTTGCTCTTCTTTGTTTACCCCAACACTTAGCACAGACACGCAGAGGAAAGCAAAACAGGTCTTGCTTTCTAGAACCTCACAGTCTAATGGAGAAGACACTCTTAATAAATAAACTGATCAAAGACAATTGAAAATAAAAAACTCAAGATAAGAATTTTCAGTTTTCTTTATTTTGTTTTTTTTTTTTAGTTTGAGCCCAGAATTCCAGACTGACACAATTTTTTTTCATCAGACTCATATAATGTGTTGACTGTCTGTCTTTGTGTCATAAACAAATTTGGCATCCTCCTTGCCTTTATTCATGACTGACAAAACAGAACGAAGTGTGAAGTCCTCAAGGTGCTTCACTAAAAGCATCCCTTCAATTCAACACTGAATTATGATATAGGGCTATTCTTTAGATCTGATCATTCATACATTTTAAAATTCATTTTATTGGATGATTATCTAGTCGCATCTCTCCATCTTTGATATAAGTATAGCATGGGAGACTTTGTCATAATCTTTGCAAAATCTAGGTAAACGACATCTATAACACTGCTCTTATCTACCAGTCTGGGTACCACTTTCAAAAGAAGAACAGAGGGTAGACTGGCATGACCTACTCTCAAGGGCTTTTTGGGATCACTGATTACTTTTCTGGTTGTTTTCTATTACTTGAATAATCCATTTTAGAATTTTTCTAGCAATTTATGTCAAACTCTAAAGTCACTAATATCTAGAGATTAATTTTCTCATAAAAATGAAGTAGCATTTGACTTTCTTTATTCCTTTGGCAGTTCTCCCATTTTCCATATCTTTCAATGATAAATATAAGTAGCAAATGGCAGTGGTTCAGTAATTACATATATACATACACACACATATACATACATACATACATACATACATATATATATATATATAAAATATATATATCAGTTCTTTCAATACTCTAGGTTGAAGTTTATCTGGGCCTCATGACTTGACCTCATCATAGAGCACTAAATCCTTTTTTTAAATCTTTTTCCTCATGTTGGGTATCTTTTTTCAAAAATAGATTGAATTGTTCATGTCTATTTTCACACTCACACATTAACACATGTACACACACACACACACACACACACACACGCAGAATCAAGTTGCATTTAAAAAGAGAAACCGCCACCACCATCTCAAGAAAGCCTGTGCAATAACTACTATGCACTCCTTTATTTTGTTTCCTTGTAAGTTTTATTTTGCTGTCTGCTGTGCTCTTTTGTATTTTATTCTTTCCTTCCCTTTCTCCCCCCACCCCTAGTATGGATGTATTTAGATATAGATACACATATGCATATGTACACAGATACATGCATATATAAACATATACTTTCCCTAATGAATTTTCTGCTCCTGAGCTTTGTTTTTGTGCTTGTGCATTATTTCCTATTCCTCCTGACTCCTCCACTTTACTTCTGCCTATGACCTTGCCCTCATATTACTTAATCTACCTCCCCTCCAAGGATCCCTCCCCTGTCCTCCCAATCTTATTCATCTAAAGATACTTCTATACTCCGCTTTGAACCATTCCCTCCTCTCCCCTCTAAAGATTCCTCATTTGTCCTCTCCCACCTCCCTATCGATATAGGTATTGTTCCCTCGTGAACCCCTCCCTGATGAATAGGTTTCTAGAACTAATAGCCCTCCTCCCCCATCTCATTCCTCTGTGTTGGTTCTTCCTCTTTCAACTCATTTGTATAAGATGATTACTCTTTTTAAGTGTTCCTAAATGGTTTTTCTCATACTCTGATGTACCCTGTTCTTTCTTAGGAACTACCCAATTACTAACAACAATCTTAGACATATATTTTGCATTTTATATACATAAAAGGTAAGCAGTATGTCCTTATTGAGTCCCTTGTAATTAGTCTTTGCTGTGTACCTTATTTTTCTCTTGGCTCTTGTATATCAAATTTTCTATTAAATTCAGGTTGTTGTTTTGTTTTAACAAAATCCTGGAAGTCTGACAGTTTATTAAATGTTCATGTTTTTCATTCAGGATTATCCTTAGCTTTGTTGGGCATGATATTTTTCATCAGAAATCCAGTTGTTTTGCTTTTCAATATATGTTGTATAGAGTTGTTCCAAGACCTGTGGTCTTTTAGTGTCATCACTGTTACATCTTATGTGATTCTAATTGTGACACAGCCATATTCAATTTTTTAAATTGTTTTTCTTTTAATATTTTATCCTTGAGCTGGGGGTTTCAGAATTTTATATAATATTCCTGTGGGTTTTCCTCATAGGATCTCTTTCAAGTGATGATTGGTAGAATTTTTCTATTTCTACTTTCCCCTCTTGTTCTAATGCTTTAGGACAATTTAATTGTTTCTTATGTTATTGTATCAGTGAGCACCCTGACATACAGAGGGGGGGCCTGCTATCACAGGCTCTTAGATCTGCATTTATAAAAAAAAAAGGTAACTTTTGAGGGGTCAGCAATCATTTTAATTACATTCAAAATACAGGGAAAATATACTCAGAGAAATAAAGACCAACAGAGAGGCCTCTTACTGAATGAATTAAAGCAGTATTGTTATACAGTTTACATACATCCCTGGATCGAGAGAACCTTTATATCTGAGCAGTCAGGGGTGGGGGGGAGAGAGAGAGAATGGAGGGGTGGTCCTGAACATATGGCCACTCAGAGTCTCAACCAGGTAATCATAAGATCCTTCTCATAAGCGAACCCCCAAAGTAAAATACCAACCTCTCAGTATATATGTATGTATGTATGTAATGTATATATACATATGTGTATGTGTGTATATGCATATGTGCGTGTGCGTGTGTGTGTGTGTGTGTATGTATGCAGATGGCTCTTGATTGGCTCAGAGTCATTAAGCATGAAACCCCCATGACTCAGCACAGCTGTGAACCATCAGGGCTCAAATGAGACTGAACTCTCAGGAGCTCACAATTTAGCCTGAGCCTAGGAAACCACTCCAAAAAGAAAACAAACAGATCCCATTTTGCTTGTTGTTACAATTATTGTATCAAGATTCTTTTTTCTGATCATAGCTTTCAAGTAGTTCAATTATTTTTGTTTTCTCTTCTTGATCTATTCTCCTGATCAATTGTTTTTCTTATGAGATGTTTCACATTCTTTTCTATTTTTCATTCTTTTTTTTAATTATTTATCTTTTTTAACTTCACTAGTTTGCCCAGTTCTGATTTTAAAGGAGTTGTTTTCTTCCTTAAGATTCTGGAACTCCTTTTCTAATTGATTGACTTTCTTTTCATGATCTTTTTTCTTCTTGAATTGTTCTTTAAAAAAAAAAACATTTTTTTCTCAATTTCTCATATTAGAATTTTAAAATTCCTTTTAAAGTTCTTCTATAAATTCTTTTTGGGAAGGTGACCATTTGACATTACTCTTTGGGTAGAAGAGGGTTTCTTTGCTTCAGTATCCTCTTCTGAAAATGAACCCTTGCCTTCTTTATTCCCATAGAAACTCTCTGTGGTTGGATTCTTTCTCCTTTGCCTCTGCATTTTTTAAAATTTGCAGCAGCCCAGTTTTTATAATCACCTCTAGTCCTGGGGTGTGGGAGAATTGTGCCTCTGACCTCTGCTCCTCTTCAGTTCTCCCCTCTGGCCTGAAATTGAAACCAAGACCTCCAGCCTCTTGTAAGTGCCCTCAGCCAGTGGTATCTCTATCCTACTACTTCTTCACTCACTGTAATATACTAGTTCCTTCTTACCCCCAGCTGAGTTTCCACAGCACAGATGGGTATGGCGTTCCTTGTCAGCAGAGGTTTCCTCTATCTTCTCTAGTTCCTTCACTGTTGAGGAGGGAAGATGTGGCTGGGGTCAAGGCAACCTCCCAACTCAGATAACCCCAGGGCTTGTTGCTTGTAGTTTAAGGAAACCTAACCTGGAGCTGCTTACTCTTCACAGGGGTCAAACCTCCTGGAATTTTTCTTCATATCTTCTACAATTGTCTTGGGTGACTCCTATTCTGCCACTACATTTATTTTTACCAATTTATGTTTGCCCTGAGGGACTATTTTATCTCTTTTATTGGGAGGAAATCTTGTAAGCTTGGAATTTTCCGACCCACTCTGCCATCTTTCCAGAATCCTCCTTAACTATTTCTTAGAGCTTCAAGTGAGAATTAAAATGTTTAAAATACAATATAATTTGATCAATATTTATTTAACTTCCTGTATATAAAATAAATATAGATGATACTCATAGATTTTTACAACAGAGTAAATAGATGCTGTCTTAAAGATCATATTGTCTAATGATTCTTTACTCATATCTATGAACTTGTTGTTGTGTTACATTGTGGTTGCTAGCTTTTGCTTCTTAAATTTTGACAACTAAATTTCAATATGATTGGTTTTCTTTGCAGTCCTATAGGCAGCAAATGCCAGTCCCTCACATGTGGCATGGGAATGTCATTGTGTTGCTTAAAGGGAGGTAAAATAGAAATTTCTAGCTTCTTCTTCCCCCAACCTTTCTCTAACTCCCCTACCATGTGGGACAGCAAAGGTTGGGGACAAAAGTACTCCTCAGAGAGAATATACTTGGTTATAACTGTATCTGTCTGCTCCCTTAAATAATTTTAGCCTAAAGGATGTGGTTTTCATTATGACTTTGAATAATGGTTTCATTAATTGGGTGGAAGGAGTATGACTCCAAGTCTTGACTCCTACCAACTAGCAGTTCCATAATGCAGGTAGCAAAGAAACCCATTTCCTCATGTCCAGAGCAAAGAGAAATCAAAGACAATGTGCATAAGAGAATATATACTAGACAATACAGAGCGAAGGAGCTCAAGGTAACTCAGCTCAGCCATGAGAGAGTTCCCAATCTCACACTGGCACAGGGAATTGAATCTCTATCACTGAGTAGAGACTTAAGTTACATAGGTATTTTGCTGTATGGTTTTAAATACATTGTTCAGAGAAGGGATCCATGGGCTTCACCAAACTGCTGAAGAGTTTCTTCACATATACACTTAAGAAATTCTAAATTATTTCAACTCCATTGTGTTAAGTAAGGAAACTGAGCCCTAAGAAGGTGAAATTACTTGCCCGGGGCATCATGACTAGTCAATGAAAGAGGCAGAAGTGGAATCTAGACCCCTTGATATCTTGTCTATTATTTTTTTTCCAAGATGCCACATAGAAAGTGTATCTTAGAGCCAATTATGGAATCTAGAATTCATGATATTTAAGCCCAGGCACTAAGGTTCCTGTTTTTTGCCAGTTAAGTGATTTTAATCCAAACGCTTAATAACTCTCTCATGGAATGACACCTTAATACTTCTCTCAGAATTGTTTGGGATCTCCATGTACCCCAACCCAAACTCCCTATTTCAAGGTCTTACTAGACTTATTATTAAATATATATCTTTTCATTTATTCTTTAGCTATATAAAATATTCCAAGAGACAATATTATGGTAATCTCTATTTGCGTCACAGCAAATTAGAACTAAGTTGCACATATTGTAGACCTGAAGTCACGAAAATGGCAATAAGTAACTACTACATGTGAAGCATTAATTAAAATGTCTCAGAACAAAATCTCGATATTAGGGTAGATAACTTTAAAAGCTACGAACTAAAAGAGTCCAATTTTGAAATGCAGAAATGAATCACGTTACCAAGTGAATGCCAGTTGTTCTTGCGAAGCTAGTTATTTGTGTATATGGCTATTGAATAGGGCAATTTCAGGTTCCAGAGTCTGTATGTTGACATTGTCGCCTACTCTTTTCTTTTTAGTTTAATTAAAATCTATATAAATCTAAAATAGAAAGCCATAGCCAAGGCTTAAAGACTTGGTAAAATATCTATCCTTTCCCAGATTTTTGTGCTAAAGTTTGATAAAGCTCTATAATAAAAAATTGTATTGTATTTGGACATGAAACTCTGAAGTTTTTCTACTATTATTTTCAATAATTGTGCTTGCTCATAAGTCGAAAAATGAGATCACCTACATGAATAATGTTTGTTTATTGTCCATTTTTTAAAAAAATCATGGCTTGCTATTGTGCCAGAGACAAATGCAAAAGCAATATCTCCATTGAAATCACATCTGACAGTGTTCAGTTTGGTGAGTAAACTCTCTAATACATCAGTGGATCAACTAAAAAGAGTAAGTCCAGCCTATGGATGATGATCCATGGCTGTCAAGCCAGAACAAATTTGATTGTTTGGTTGTCTGTATGGTGATCACCAGAATATTGGTTTTGAATTTAACTATTTCAAAATCCAGGGATAAGTTGTGCCAACTTAAGTTGTAATTCCTGGATCTGAAGGTGAAATTTTTCAGTGGGATTTTTTCCCTTTTATTAAGAAACACCTAATACAAATAAATGAATCAGGCTTTCTTTTGATATATGTTCTCTAGATGGCATCATGATATAAAAACTTATTAAAAATGAGAAGTCCAGTGATCTAATTCTAGCAGAATTTGGGATCAGAAAAACCCAGATTCAAGTCTTGCCACTATACTAATTGTGTGACGTAGGTAAGTCATTTGATCTCTCACCACCTCAAACAATTCTCTAAGATTTTAAGTTATGAGTTTACTTGAAGTCATAAGGTGAGTTATTTATCTACAAGGTATCAAAAAAAAAATGAAACAGGTCTAGGACAAACCAAAACAAAGAAATTACCCATCAATCCCCGCCCCCCCCACTAAGAAAAAAGAACAGCCTACAAAACATCACCCTACTAGGTATTATATACCCTCTAAATATGTTGTTTTTCTACATCTGCCAGGTTTTGTATAAACTGTTTAATTCTATTGAGAGGCAGTGATTTCCCAAGCTGACACATATGAAAATGTAAATGATGTTTTGTCTTAAAATCTCCTTCCAAAGCAATAATTTATGTGAGTCATTCAGTTCCTAAGTGCCCTGTTGGCTTAATGAACATCCTCACTAGCTAACTTATGAGATGAATACACTGAAACTGGTATACATGGAAATGATTTTTCCATGGTGAGTCTTTTTAATCAGTAACACTTGGTACAAAATCTAAAATGTATCTTTTAATTAAAAGCTTATGTTTCAAAACTTTTATTCTAAATACCTATGCAGAGAAAATGCATGTCTGTGTGAGGTCTTAATTCATACTAGCTAAGTTGATAAACTCATTTAAGAACCACCATCATATTACATGAATGGCATATAAAATATATGCACACATTCCTAGAAAACATTGCTTTTTAAACATTTAGTGACATAAAGCAACACAAGTGATAGGGAAGGAAAGAATTCTAGAAGATTAGAGCTGGGAGGGACTTGGTAGGTCAGCTAGTCCAACCTCTGTAATTTATAGATAAGGAAATTGACTCTCAGAATTGATGGCAGAACAGGAGGCAGAATTCTGGCCACGGCTTCTAGGACATTGCTTTTTCTAGTGTACAGTAGGTGACAGTGTCAGAAAAAGTGAAGCATCATTGGATGTCATTTTTAGTATGAAAAAACACTTGGAATTTTCAAAGTTGAAATAGAATTCAGGGAAGAAATAGTAACCTAGAGTTAGAGTTTGCTATAAATATTTTTACCTCCTTTAAGATTAGTGTGCTCTTGGAATTAACTTGACGTCTACAAGTAAATCTTAATTTAGGGATAATTTCCCCCCTCTCCATATGTAATCCTTTCCTTGGAAGCCAAGAAACCCAGAACACTTATTCCAACCTTTTATTTCTTTGTAGATAATGGTTTAAAGCATGTAATATTACTCACAATATAGAAAACCTTTTCTACTTTTAGAAGCCAAGAATGTTCAATTAAGGTTTTTTTCCTGTCATGACCTAGATACCTCTAGAATTCTTTATATGGGGATAATCCCACAGTGCATAACTTAAAAGCCCCTTTCCTTTCTCAAATGTCAATTTTTCTCACTGTCTACTATTCCTACCTGATTTTATCATGACAGCAAGAGTAGCCATATAAATGTTACTAAAAGTGTGAATAAGAATTTTGGTATACATGTACAAATATTCCTTTACCCCCTCCAAAAAAATTCTCTACTTTGCTTCCAAGCCAGAATTTTGCACAAATGTTCAAGAGTGTGCCATGAAAAAAAATATCCCAAGTTTTATCTATATGTTCACAATATAGTCTCAGTAAATCAGAGTGAGAAGCAACAGTCTTGAATGAAAGATGCTAAATCAATATATATGGTAAACAATATGGCAGTAATCGGTTCCATCATTTGGCAGTTATGTTTAACTTCACAGTATTCTGTATTCTTTTATCTGCTCACTCTTCCCTGAATTGTCACTCTGAGAAAGCATCTATTACAATAATTTCAATGCCCCCCCCTACTTCAATATGAAATAATTCTTCATTGTTAGTTATCAGTCTTTTCATTGGTTGGCTCTTAATCCACTATCACTACCCTAACAAAAAGAAATGATCAGGATATAATATTTCAAATCTGACAAAAAGTTATTTTAGATGTAAATTCAGGTGCAGGTGCAGCAGGGATTATATAAAAATGTCTCATTCAAGTCTAAGAAGAGAGAGGGAGCACATTCATATAATGAATTTCATGATTCACTAAATTATTCCTCCATGCTATATTTAGGTGGCATAAAGGCCTTTTTGGTTAATCCTTAATAAAGGAATGAAGCCTTTCAAGTGAATAAAACTCCTATGTAGCAAACGTTATGAATAAATCTACAGGGTGCCCCAATTAATGTCATTTCTAAACACAATGAAATTCTGCTTTTAATAGAGATTTAATAAGCAAAAGCATTTTGAACACTTACATTCATTTGACTCCATTATGATGATATGAAGTAATTTTAAGCATAAATTTAATTATTTGGAAGAATTAAAGATCTGACTTTTGTAAAATACACAGTACACCGAAGGACAGTGAAAGGTCAGCAAACCAACCAGTCAAAGCTTCAGAATTTTCCATTTCCTGTTAAGTTGCATTATTTTTTCAAGTGAACATCTGTTTCTTCGATATCTGAAAAAATTCATACCTAGTTCTATGTATTTTATTCTATGTTGAAAACACTCCGAAATTTTAGTAAAACTTTTGCAGTCTACATTTGCAACACATTTGCAGATGAATCTTTTTGAATTGCAAGTCCAGTGCTAGAATTTCTTTACTGTAGAATGTGAGATACATTAATTTTCCTGCTGTGAACAGCATGCATGATTTGAGTACATAACTACTTTGACTAGTGCTGAAGAAAACTACCAATCCTTTGCCATTCCAAAAATGGCTTGAAATTATTTATTTCTTGAGTACCTGGTAAGCAATTTAAGTAAGTATATCCAAATTAACCCTAATTTAGTTATCATTTTTACATATTGATACTAACATTCATGGGTGCAGTGGATAGAGCACCATTGCAAGAGTCAAGAGGACCTGCGTTCATATCTCACTTCAGACACTTGACACTCACTAGCTGGGTGACCTTGGGCAAGTCACTGAACCCCAATTGCCTCATCCTGGGTCATCTCCAGTCATCCTGATGAATATCTGGTCACTGGATTCAGATGGTTCTGGAGCAGAAGTGAGGTTGGTGACCTGCACAGCCCTCCCTCACTCAAAACAAAGTCAAGTGTAAGTCATGTCTTTATTTCTCTGATGCCATGGTCTTCTTCAGCAACAAAGGACGAACACACACACTTAATCTCTCCAGTAACTTACATCATAATTTGCATATGCCTCACCACAATTATACTCTTTATTATCCCATAAATTCTCATGTCCTGTTGACACTGTAGAGATATCAGGGAATAGTTAGGCTGACCATCATCTGTTATTTTCTCCTATTATGGTATTAGGTCTTCCTTTTCAATGACACATTTCTTTATTTTATTTAATATTTTATTATGAACTTTTAGAATACTCTGAAAAAATCACTATTTCCATATACAAAGCAGAATGCAAAAGAAGATTACTTATAAAACCATGAGTCCCTATGCTAAATTACTCCCTCTTTCTGTTCTAAGCAATTTTTTTCCTTCCAATTCTCTACTTGTCTTATTTTTGGCATATTATAAATTCTATGTGCTACTTTCAAAAAACTTCCATTCATCTCCATATTTCCTTGACTTCCTTCTGTTTTTCTCTCTTTACTTTTAAAAATATTTCAGTCATCTTGCCATTTTTTGGCACCATCACTGTCTTTCACTGGCCATGGTATTAAAACCAGATGACAAAATCCCTTGTGTCAAATGATCATAATCAAGCAAAACAAATCCATGTAGTGGCCGTGTTCAACATGACACATGCCCCCCACACCTTGAGTCTATTTACTCTTTGTCAGAAAGTGGGTTACATCCATCTTTATAGGTCCTCTGGAGACATAATTGATCACTGCTTTGATCAAAGTTTTAATTCTTTCAAAAGGTGACCCCGTCCCCCCTCCTTACATTGCTGTTTTCATTGTACAAAATATTTTCCTGTTTCTGGTCAATTTACTCTGCAACAGTTTAGTATTCCCCAGGAATCTCTGAAGGCCTCTTTTTGTCATTTTTTTGCATAATAATGTTATTATATTGATAATTTTTATGTAATCATTTGTATGTAATAATCATTGCATTAATAGTTACATCTTATATTTTGTTCAATTATTTTCCACTTGACAGATTTTTTTTAGTTTCCAGATTTTCTTTTCCTTCCCTCCCCCTTTTAATCTCCTCCCTGCAGGACCAGGAAGTTTGTTTCACCTATGACTTTTCCTTCTTCAATTATCTTAATTTTTTTCTACCACCACTTCTATATCCTACCTATTTTCTTCTTGATCTCAGGGTATTATAAATGGAGCAGAAGGGGGGCAAGAATATATTGAATTGAGAAAGAAAGAGAGATAGACCACTGTTTTCTGAAACAGACAAAGTGAAATTGAACATATACATTATATTTATATAGAGAGTGTGCCTCCTTTAGTACTGACTTCTCCCATCCCTTCTTCCATATTTAAAATTTTCATGTGCCCTAATTATGAAAAACAACAAGTTCTACTCTATCTTCATTCTTTCTCCACTAGCGTAACTTCTTTTGCAATTCCTTGTCTTTTCCTTCTTAAAATCCCAATAACAGAACGAACCCACTCCCAGATCCTCTGTCTTTCCCTATTCAAGTCCTTCAAAACCCTGTGAAATTGTTAAGATTGAAACAATGCTTTTTTCCTACTTCTATTAAAATTTTAACATTTCTTTATCTTATAGTCCCTTCCAATTGCATAGATAAATTTATCTTTCTATGTTTCTCTTGAGTCTTATGTTGGCATTTCATACAAGATCTGGTAGCTTATACTATAAATGACAGGAGATCTTGGAATATAATGTTCTAAAAGGCAAAAGAAAGAGACTTATAATTCGGAATAACATATAATGCTATGGAGAAAACAATAGACCTTTAATTGATGTACAGACTTTCCCACCTTCTGTAAGAAAAGACCAAAGCTGAGCAGGTCTTGTATGATCCTGATTTGGATATCTAGGTAGTTGAAATGCTTCTTTCTATTTGCTTGCAATGGGTTTTGTTGTTGTTGGTCTAGGAGCTCTTAATTTTGGCTGATATTTTTAGGATTCTTCCTTTGGAAGTTTCTTTTAGGAATCAGGTTTATTCCTATTTCTTATGTTTTTAACTTTTGTTTCTAATGAATCTGAGTAGTTTTCATTTGTGATTTATTTGAATATATTATCCTAACTTTTTAAAAATTAGGATTCTAACTGAGAGTTTGGTGAAAAAAGAAAATATTTTCAGTTGCTTTGCCCAAGAAGATCAGAAAAAGAATGTATATAATTGTGCTGTACTTATGCTTCTAAATTATAATTTTTGCAAAGTCTATTGAAAGTATTTATTATATCTCTATATAAGTCTCCCTACCAGGTGCTGTAAGGGATACAAAAATGAATGAAGTCATTTCTACCTGCATGAAACTTATAGTCTAGAAGATAAACTTCCAAATTAAATTGATTTAATTTCATATTATATTGTCCCATTTTTTCTGAACTGCATACTCCTAAAATTTTGCTGCAGAATGATGAAAAAAAGTGATGGTAACAATAATGATATCTTCCATTTGTATAGCACTTTAAGGTTTTTCTTTAACTTAATATGTCTCAACTTAAAAATCTTTATGCACAAATTTCATATGTATTATATATGTATGCATATTATATATATAGGAGTGTGTGTGTGCATAAAGAGAGAGAGAGAGAGAGAGAGAGAGAGAGAGAGAGAGAGAGAGAGAAGAAAATAGAAAGATAGAGGAGGATGACAAGAAACCAATTTTACATGAATATTACTATGGTAAGGAATACATTGCTTATCAGCAATACATTTGGGGAGACTGGGCTGCATTCCAAGTAGAGTCACCTAAGAGTATTAGCTTAATTTTATAATCATCCTGCTGCCATTGACTGAATGTATTCTGCATTCTATATTCAGAATGAATATTGAAAATCTGGTTGTCAGTGGGCATGATATTGTATATGTGTAGAGAGAAGTCAAATGGGAAAGATATTTATTTAAACAATTCCTCCACTTTCCTTTTAGGCATGTATTTTACTACCAGCATATTAATATGTGGGTGGCATATGGATTCATTTCTCTTAGTTGTTGTTTAAACAGAGGGGAATGCCTGAGACTTGAGCACTGCCTATGGTAGTATATTTTTCTACTGCATGGGAACATTGAAGTGAAAGTGTTATCAATAGTCATTAATCAATTGTCTTTTTACTTTCATCCAGAATTATCATTACTTTTCAATGACTCTTACTAAACTTGTTGTATGGCTCTGGGTATTGCTACCATTAATTCTGCAAAATATGGGAGGGTTTGGAGTTATAGAAACACTGAATTTTAGAACTGGAGAGAAGCACAGACACCATTTAATTAAGTCCCTTTGTTTTACAAATTAGTATCTTGCAAGAGATCATAAATATAGTTGATGGATGAGCCAGGACTACAGGGCTAGCAGTTTCAAAGAACTCATTCTACTGGACAAGAATCTAACAATTCAAGAAGCTTTCCCAAATTGAGAATTTCTGGGCAAGCCAACCAGATTGGAATGTGTACGTATGCTGATCATTTCAACAATATCAATGTATTATCTGAGAAGCTCACTTCTGAAGTAAACAAATATTTACTGGCAGTTTCATTACTTCTAAAACAGTTTGCTGAAATCATTCAGTCAAACTCGTGACTATATCGTGTATCATAAGGAACTCTAGGAGTCTATGTGATGAAGAGTGAGTAATCCCTGTAAAAATAATGGCAGAATCTGGGAGTGGAAACACAGAGATATGCTGTCAGATCTGTCCTCAGATTCTCATCTTTAAAGATCTTGCCAGACATTATCTTTGTCTTTTGGAGGCTTCTATTCAAGGACAAACAGTACAGAAATGGAGAGCTATGAATTAGTTACAATTGAATAACCACTAAAAAGTATAAATAATGACAACCAAGATTTTTCTAATGTTTTCTAAGTATTTATATGCAATATCTCATCTGACCCTCAAGAAACCCTAGGTGGTAGGTGCTTTTATTGCCATATGGTATAAGTGAGGAAACCAAACCTGAGAGGGTCAAGTGACTTGTCCATAGCTAGTATCTGCAGGGAGATTTAAACTCACCTCTTTTAAGACTCAAATTTCAGCTAACTCCTATGGCATATTTGCCTCTGAATAAATAAAAGCTATGATAGCATTAATAACTGTCACCTAGCATCAAAGAATTCTTTGACTGTCTACAGAAATCAAGTTGCCTGTTAGCCTTAGAATTTCAGGGCAGCTGCTTATCAATCATCCCTTAGCTCTGCCCTCAGTCTTGGTCATGCCCTAGTTTTAATATCTACATCCATGGTGTGTTTGTGAATGAATGAATCCTCCAACTAAATCCCCTGGTCCTCAGATTCCAAGCCATCTCTGTTTTGCTCCTTGGAGCTGTGCCTTACTTACTCACCTTTGCCAAGGTCATGATTTTATAACGCCTTTGATTCAAGTGGTAAAAACAAATATAATCATGTAATTTTAAAACATTAGCCACACATAGTAAAATATTGCTTTCATTTAATATCTATTCCAACAACCACTTCTTCCAAAGTAGGAGCATCTCTTATTGGATTTGGCATCCATTTTCCTAGCTGTAATCATCCACATTGAGGTATGGACCACAAGATGTTCAAGAACAAGTATTTTCTCATTAACATGACAGCTCTCAATAAAATTAGAGCTAGATATAAGCACTTGATTCCATATTGGCTTAGAAAAGCATTCCAGAAAGTTAGTTCCCTTGCAGAGTTGTCTATGTATGCAGTCAGGCAGAAGGATGCCTGTTCCAGAGTCTCAGACATGCCTTTCCTCTGGATCTGAAATGACACAGTTTTTCAGTTATTCCTGCAGTCCCAGAATCAAAATGAAGTGATTTAAAATGTTCCAAATGCTCCATTCATCCTGGGGAACCCATCATAAATTAACATCTGCTCAGTGTCTGTCTCTCAATCTTCAAAAATCTTCATTGTCCTGACTATACTATCAGGTCTCTCAGACTGCCATCCCTCTGAAAATTATCAATCTAAGGAAGAAAACCAGGAAATGATACAATGCTCTAACATCAGTGTACCAGTAAGGACAGTGACATGCAATTTCTGCTACCTTTATCTCTCACAGAAAAGGCAGAGGCAGAGGCAGCCTGTGGGCTGGCATAAGGGAAACAGACACTTCACCTCCCATCTCCATGCCTTTGCACTGGTTGTTTCTAATTCCTAGAATGCTTTAACTCTTGTCAAATTGCCCCTGGCTTTGTTCATTTAGGAATCAACTCTCACATTCCACTGTCTGCAGGAAGCCTTATTTAGCCACTCCAGGTACTAGAGACTTCTCTAATACTGCCTTTTATTTACTCTGTGTGTGTACACTTTCTCTCTCCCCCTCCCCTACCACTCCTTCCTCCCGCCCTCTCTCTCATCAGAAGACCTGACATCAAACCCTACATTTAATGCATACTACCCATATGATGGTAGGCAAGTTCCTTAGCTTCCCATGCCTTCACTTTCTTCATCTGCAAAATTAAGGGTTTGAACTAGATAATCCCTGAGGTCCTGTCTAGCTATAGATCTATGATCCTATGAAATATTTTGCAAATTAGCATATACTCCACAATAACCTGGTCCTAGAATCATAGATTCAAGACTCAAAGAGACTTTAGAAACTATGGATCCCTTTGCAGATGAGGAGATGGAAATTACAGTGTCTTGCTCAAAATCACAAAGCTAGTAAGAGTCAGAAATGAGATTTAAACTTAAGTTTCCTCACTTCAAGTACAGTGTTCTATCCACTATACCATCTTGCCTCTTTTCCTGGCTGCCATGTCACTCTTTGAAGAAGATTGTATTTACTGGGTAAGGCATTTTTCTGGGCATTCTGGCTCCATGTTCTGGTGACTATTTTTCTTTGGCTAAAATTCTCTAGGAACTAATGATAGTTAATGGTCAATATCATTATTGTGTTTCTAGTTTTGCAAAGTCGATAGCTGATTTAAATAAGGCAGTATCTGCTCTGTTATAATTACAAGTCTTGTCTTCTTTTTGTCCATTTTTGTAAAACGTTATTCACTCTCATATGCCCTAACAACTTGGTGAACTGACTCTATGCAAAGTGCTACATTTGAAATTACTGAAACAGATATAACTAATCATTTTTGTGTGTAAGGAAATAGATGTAGTTGATTCTATTTTTTAAAGTAAAATCTTCAGGCCTCATGATGGATGCTGCCTTCCAGTTCTCTACTTCATGAAATTGTTTATAGAGGCAGCCTGGCATGGTGGAGAAAGCACTGGACTTAGAGTCAGAAAGATTAGAGATTAAATCATATCTTGAATATTTACTAACTGTGAATTTAGGCCAGTCATTCAGCTTCTCTAACCCTAAAGTAAGACAGATTAGATGGTCTCTCATCTCTAAGTCCATGATCTTATTATATACAAGGCAGCTAGGCAGATAGAGCACTGGGTCTGGAGTCAGTAAGACATTAATTCAAATCTGTCCTCATACACTAACCAAGTGACCCTAGTCAAGTCACAACCTCAGTTTCCTCAACTGTAAAATGAAGAATGATAACAGCCTCTACTTCCAAGGGTTTGAAGATTAAATGAAATAATATATGTAATGCACTCAACCCAGTGCTTAGCACTTCTGCTTCACTAAAAGTGTAAGACTTCTTAGAATACTGCAAGATGTTAGTATCTCTTCTATGGTATTATCAGCAGAATGATATTCCTTGTTTTTATTATATGGATAATATTTAGAGGTAGTTAAAAATCCCCTTTACTGATTTATTTCCATGTACTGTTCAAGTAGACAAGGAGATGAGCATTTGTAGAAAATTTGCATAAAATTAAGGCAGATAGATATGTTGCCTGGGAGCTTAGAGTATTATGAATACTTGGTACTGAAGTTGTACTGTAATTGTGGGTTAATATAATTTGGAGACTGATATGATGTTTATATTGGTATTAAATAAGCTATAAATTGTTGCTTCTTTTACAAATACATATGAAGCAGAGCCCTTGGCAAGATTCATGGCTTCATTTTGGTCCTTTTCAGAAGGAGAAAAAAATTTCTGTGATTAGAAAAGCAGTTACTACTCATTATTGTTTCACCAATGTAATTGCTTTGGACCAGACTTTCAAATGTGGGATTATTGAGATTAAGGAGGTGTAGGAGGGAACAGGAAATGAGTTTATATGATATTTGGGAGTAGGATTCTATGACCTCTAAATGAAAGTCAAGGGGAAAACCAGTGCATGTCCAGACTTATGGACTAATGGAACAGAAAGAATTGTTTATCTGCTTCTTTACCAAAACAGAAACAGAAAAACTGATTAGGAATGTGCGGTGTATGGGGAGATAGGGATCATGTCTCTGGAGCAGGAATATTGGGTTGAAGTACTGAGGATTTGAGAATTACAGATAAACAGAAAAGAAAGACAGAAAAGAAAGTAATCAACAAGCTCTTATGATAAATGTAAATCAATATAATTGATTTCCTTTGTAATCCTATGTATTTTATCCTGTGGTTAAAAAACAGTATTCTGAGAAGAGGTCTATAGATTTCATCAGATTGCCAAAGGAGTCTGTGACACAAAAAAAACATATTGAGAAGTCTTGCCTTATATCCATACATCACAGAATTAAATCTGAAATAGAATTTAGAGGGCTTCTAGCCCAATTCCCTCAATCGACACATGAAAAAAACAGACTGAGGGAAGTTAAGTGACTTGTCCAAAGTCACGCAGTTAATAAATGCCTGAATCAGAATTCAAATTCAAGTCTTTCTACTTACAAGCCCCTGCAATCTATCTCCCATTACTAGACACAGTAACATCCCAGAAACTGTACTTTTTTGTGATACACATAAATTTCTTCTCCCAGGAATGTTATGAAGGTAAATGTTTTAGCTGATCTATCACAAGAGTCAGGATTTGAGCTAAGGAAGATACCACCAAACTAATAACTATTAGATCAAGTCAGGACATACTCAAGGTATGGAGGACAGAGTATATAACACAGGCAGCATTACCTATGCAATCATACCCTGAGTCCAAGGATATTGAACTCTGAAATATATAGCTAACTGTTCACCAAGAGGAGATTGCCAGGCACAATTCCAGGACTTATTCTCAAGGCTGGGGTTTCTAAAAAGAGTGACTATTGGTACAGATTTACTTTTAAAAATTTTTTTCAAAAAGGATTACATTACTTTAATCCATTTAGAGTCTTAAAAAATAGTCCAATGGAAATTAAGCATTGCAGTATGATTGATCTTGGGTAATATCTTCCAGATCCTGTGGTTCATTGCAAGAAGATGGCCACAAAATATGTTATGTAACATTTATTTTATTGTTTTCAATGAATAAGTATTTTCTCTCAATCCCACCTCCACAATCTCAAGTGAAAAAAATACATTAAATTAAAAAAATTAATATGAATAGTTAAAACAGATTCCCCCAGTGGTCCTGTCTATCACTTCTCTGTCAGAATATGTCATGGACCATTTAATAATTCCTTGCCCAATGTTTGGTCATTGTATTTATCAGAGAGCATTCTTAAGCCTTTCAGAATTGTGTTTCTTTGCAGTGTTGTTATTTACAGTCTCACTATTATACTTACATCTCTCTGCATAAATCCATAGAAGTCCTCCTTACTCCCTCTGAACTATCCCTTTCATCATTTCTTAGGGTGTAATAATATTGCCTCACTTTCATATACTGTAATTTGTTCAATCATTCCCCAGTTGATGAGCACCCACCCAGTTTCTAGTTCTGCACTTCAAAAAGATCTCTTATAAACATTTTTGCACCTATGGGTCCTTCCTTTTCATTTTTCTTTGATCTCTTTGGAGTATAGATCTAACCATGGTATCACTAGGTCAAAGAGTATGCATAGTTTGGTAACTTTTTGGTCACTACAAAGCATTTTGAATCTTTTTTAAGATTGTAGGATAAAAAAGACATCTTAATGTTCTAAGAAGAGCAACCCACTTTCCCCCTCTAATTCCGTTACTCATAAAAACCAAATGGTTTATTGCATTCCACTCCCACTCTGCTATTCTGTTTCAGCCTCTTCTTTCCTGGAAAGGTCAAGTAGCTGGTTTATTTTTCATGGTATGTTCCATAGGAAATGAGGATTATTGCAGCATGAAACTGCTCCTAACTTTTGGTTGTGTGATATTAGTATACAACAGGATAGAGTAGTGAAACGTTCAAACAATGGTTCTGAAACCCACTTTTAAAAAGCGAGTTGTTATTATTCAGTTGTGTGAGTTTTTATGACCCCATTTGGGGTTTTCTTGGCAATGATCCTGAAGTGCTTTGCCATTTGTTTCTCCAGTTCATTTTACAAATGAGGAAAGTGAGGCAAACAGGGTAAAGTGACTTGTTCAGGGTCAACAGTTAGTAAGCATCTGAGGCTGGATTTGACCTCAGGTCTTTCTGACTCTAAGTCTGGTGTTGTATCCACTGTCCCAACTAGTTCTCCACCTAATGGGTAATCAATGGTAATCTGAAATAACTGATAGCTGTTCTCCATTTGTTTGCTGCAACTGATTGCCTGACAGAGGAACACTTTCAAGTTTGTATGATTTCATTAGAGAAGGCTCTAGCCGGTATGCTCAGAACACTTGGGTCAGTTGGTCTAGTATATTCCCTTCATTAACCATTCATATTAGCTTTTAATTACTAAAAATATCCATCCTAAGATATTGTTCCAGTTAGGTCTGGTCTTACACTTAGGGGGATTGTGGAATGATTTGGAGGGGAGAATGCTGACAAGTCTGTTCCCCTAAATTCTTTCCATCATTAGAATTTCTTCCATTAGTTTAAGACTTTTAGAGACATTATGATGTAAATATCCAATGGAGGAATGTGTATTCCAGGTAAATATTTCAGCCATTTATTTGTCATTTGCATGTTAGTATGAACGTATTTATAAAATCATTTCTAATAACCCTGGGGTTTTGCTGCAAGGGGAAGGCTAAAAGCCTTGGATTTAGAGAACCTAGATTCAAATACCAATTATTCCCCTTCTTATTATTCAATCAAGTCACATTCTGTTTCTGGGCCTCAGTATCCTCATTTGTGCCACTATAGGAAGTTAAATAATAAAATAGAACTGCAGAGTTGAAAGGTACCTCATTAGTAATCTAGTGTAACTCATTCCTAGACTATATCTAACAAAGTTATCTGCTCTAAATACTGTCCTCCTATTGTGACTTCGGGCAAGTTATCTCCCTTCTTTTAGATTTTTTCCCTTATCTAATGAACATGAATGGGTAGGAGTAGGTAATCACCAAGTCCACTTCAGTCTCTAACTCTGTGATCCTATGGATATCACAAAAATGAAATTGGTGATAGCAGAAATAATGGATAGCAGAAACAGAGGAAACAGCAGAAGACACATTTATATATTTGCACGTGAAATTGACAAAATTCTTTATTAATTTAATTGAAGCTTCACAATGATGCTGGCTGCTAGGTGGCATAGAGGATAGAGCCCTGGGCCTGGAGTGAAGAAGATATGAGTTCAAATCCAGCCTCAGACAGTTACTAGCTGTGTGACCTTGAGCAAGTCACTTAACCCAGTTTGTCTCAGTTTCTTCATCTGTAAACTGAGCTAGAGAAGGAAATAGCAAACCACTTCAGTATCTTTGCCAAGAAAAAGCCAAATGGGGTCACTTTCAGTCAGACACAACTGAAATAACTAAACAACAACAAAGACTCCATATTTATCTAAATATTACAAATTACAGGTGAGGAAACTGAGAATGAGAAGACCTACATCATCCTTGAGTCAAATGTAGAATTTTGTGCACTGAAGAGAAGAACAGATTCAGTTTTGCTGAGAGTTGACCCTTTGGAAATAAAAAGAGCATTGACTTCATAGCTAAGTGCCCTGGCTTCTAGCCTTAATTTTGTTATTTTCATCATGCATTATTTTAGAAATAGAAGAAAGTTTAGAACTCATAGAGTTTCTTCATTTTATTATGTTACTCATTCTATTTCGTTATTTTATCAAATGAGCAAACCAACATCCAGAAAGACCAGGAAATTTGGTCAGTGTTATTTAAGACTAGATCCCTGGTCTTGCAAGCATGTCTTCGTCTTTCCACTAAACCATGGTACTTCTACTGCTCCTATGATTAGAGTTGAGTCATTCAAGCAGTAGCAAGTTCACAAAAGACTCAATGGTTAGTTTTGGACAGGCAGTGGGATTTAGTGTCAGCCCTGAAGGTAGTTTTCAAAATGTTTTGTGAAGGAATAGTATTCAAATGAAAAGAACACTGAACCAACAATGAGGCCTGTATTCTAATTTTTTTGTTTACTGCTGACTAACTATCAAAATCTCTTATTCCACAGTGAAACGGTTCAGGAGGAATCACACCTCTGGTTTGATAGCTTGCTGAGTCCTCTTTGGGGCTGCTCCTCTGCCTTTGGTGTCCTCTTGTCACCCAACTCTCACCCGCGGCTCCAAGGAGCTATAACATGTTCAATGCTCACACTCCAGTAAGCAGTCTGTGCAGATGGGCTAAACCAGGTTGACAGTAATGGACAGGTCTCAAATTCGTTGATGAGTTAAGGGGATATCTACCCCAGCCTAGTGAAAACTTCCCCCAGTGGAATGGGCAGGGGAGAACAAATTGTTCCAGTGGGCACGAAGGCATTTGAAACAGGCACTGTGGAGCTTGCCCAGTCATCAAAGATACCGAGGTCATCCACGGCATCCTTGGCCATTAAAGTTGTCTTGACTTTTATCCTGCCACTGGCATTCACTGGCTCAGGGAAGAGCAAATCAGACTGATGTCTTTGCACAGCAATATCTCACTCAAGTCCAATTCACTCGCAAGTTGAGACATTGTCCAGGATGTCATTGGTCCTCTTGGAAAATTAAGGGCAAAAAACAAAGTCCAAATTTTGAAAAAATTGCTAAGAAGATGATTTGTTTTGGTGACTGTCTTCCTTCCTTTCTATGCCCTCATATCCTTTATCCTCTTCTCCCTAGCCCTTATGCTTCCTGGCTTCTTGTGTCAAGCTAGGCATCATGGTCAACAGTACCATGATGTCATCTTCTGTGTACTAAAACACCCACTTCCATAAGACTCAGCTTCCATTTAAGTGTCACAGAGGAAACTGATCCAGTAAACAAATGAACACAGAGCTGTACATGATTGGTATCATGTGATAAGTAGTAGTGGCAGCATATACAGATATCTAATTCCCATGTCTCCAAGGATAATATTTTAAAAGCCCAACAAGATAGGATGGGATAGGAAATGCAATTCAACCAAACTGTTTATAAACTATTACCACC
Organism: Notamacropus eugenii; assembly: GCF_028372415.1. Taxonomy (NCBI): domain Eukaryota; kingdom Metazoa; phylum Chordata; class Mammalia; order Diprotodontia; family Macropodidae; genus Notamacropus; species Notamacropus eugenii. Next base: position 104,915,085 of record NC_092872.1, on the reverse strand, counting down.
TCTACTGAGTTGGGCAGGGGACTTAATTTTAAATCCAAGATCAATTTGTATCCTTGAGATATTAGAAGGAAAAAAGAATTATAGAAATGCCAACTAGGAAAACACATTGGCAGAAAATGTAGAAGTCAACAAATAACTCCAACCCAGCAGATAAATGTAATATAAAAAAGTGGCAAGATTGTTACAGAATTGTAAACTCTGTCTGCAGTAGAAAAGATAAAAGAAACATAAACACATACATAGACTTGAAGGAAGAGTCTAATTCTGAAGAGAAAAACAAAGACAAAGATAAAAGAACAAATTACAACATTTGAAATAAAAAAAGAGTAAAACATCAGTAGAAAAAATTAAAAGAATAGTTATAATTATGCAAAGATTGGTGGGCAATGAGAATGAAATTGAGGAATAAGCCCAGACTCTTATAGAACAAAACAATTTCAATGGAAAGCAAAGTAACAGATGGAAAAGAAAGACTGAGAAGTTTAAATAGATTAATTGGGATGTGGAGTGGCATAGGAGGGGAATAAGAGGGACAATGATTGTCTATCGGAAGAAATAATTTGAATGCAGATATCTAATTCCCATGTCTCCCAGACACAAAAGAACAATATATTTATTAAATACCAGAAAGAATAAAGAAATTATATACTATAAAATATAATTAAAATTACCTAAGATTTTTCAATTATCACACAAAAAGAAAAAGTTGGTCAAAACTATGTCGTAAAAATAAAGAATTGAATCAAAAAATTACATGCCCTACAAATGTGAACCTTTTCAAAGGGATAGTTTTTAAAAATCTGCAAGAATAAATTAAGATCAAAGTAAAGTTGGGGATGACAATTTTTTATCATACTATTACAAATCTAGTAAAAATATACCATTTTATTAAGTTAGAAATAATAGATATATGCGTTAACCAAATGGAAGCAGAGAATGCTATTTCTCCCCCTTAATTTGTCATGAAACTTTTATAAAAATTTATTTTATACTTGAATGTTGTTGTTCAGTCATTTTAGACATATCCAACTCTTTGTGATCTCCTTTGTGCTGTTCTTGACAGAGAGACTGAAGTGGTTTACAATTTCTTTCCCCAGATCATTTTGCAAATGAGGAACTGAGGCAAGCATGGTTAAGTGACTTGCTCAGGGTCACTCAGCTAGTACTGAAGGCTGGATTTGATCTCAAGCAGATGATTCTTCCTGACTCTAGATCTAGCCTTCTATCCACTGTGCTCCCTATCTGCCTGTATTTAATGGAGAAACGTTCAAACTGATTGAATAACAGAAATTTTTTTCTACATTTTCCAAAAATTGCAACAAAAACGAATAACATAAATAAAAGATAGAAGAATACATTGATAAAATATCTACTAAACCACAATTGGGTTAAAGAAGAAATTAGAAAAATGACAGAGTATTTAAAATATAATTTTGACACTGATACCATGTATAAATAGGTGTGGAATGTAGACAAATCAGTTCCTAAGGGGTCAAGTTACAGCATAATAAAAGAAAATTAAAATAACACAAGACTATCGAACATTCAACAGAAACTTCAGAAGGGAATGGGATAAAGTATTCTAAAGAGCAAAGGAGTCAAAGATGAAACTCAAGGTGATGTACCCTGTAAACCTTAGTCTAACTATTAATGGAAAAAAGATGGAGATAGACAATGCATTGTTGTCATTCCTGTCTAACAGTAAGGAAATTGAGATTCTGAAAAATAAGTGGCTTAATCATAGTCACAGAGAGCTGGAGCTTGAACATAGGTCTTCTAAATACCATATCTGTGCACATTATACCACTCTGCTTCAGGCACATCCACCAGGAACTGATAACTATTCAAAGACAACATCTGATATCAATGGGATGACAGTAAAGTGACATGAACAAATAAATTAGAAATAAGTGTACACATAGTATAAATAATTTCTTAAAAAAGGTTAAACTTGACTAAAGATAAAAGAAATACTATTAAAAAGAATTTTGATGTACTTGTACATTTCAAATATATCAGCAAAAACCCAAGGATTAAAAATTCAATGCCAGAGGAATTGTGGAGAAATGGGCATGCACATACATTAATAGTGGAATTTCAAGTTGGTACAACATTTTTGAATGGCAGTCTGGCTGTATAAAAAGGCATAAAAATAATCATGAATAAGTGAATGCCCAAACAATTTGAACATGAAACATACATATGTAAGCATTTTTTTATTATTCCAAATGCCTTGAAACAAATATCTAAGAGCTAATGATTGGCTAAAAAATATCGATGCAATATTATTGTAATGAACTACTGCAATACCATTAGCTATCATAGGTAGGTGACATTGGATACAAGAGAAAAGAAGCTGCAATTAGGGGTTAGATGACCTAATGCAGGAAGTATTGGATTCAGACTTAGGAAGGTGGGAGTTCAAATCTTGCTAGCTTGTGTGTTCTACAACCATCATTTAAAAATATACATCTCTTTCTCAATCTCAGATTCCCCATCTGTAAAATGATGCTAGCAATAGCACCTGCCTCACCTGTTGTTGTGAGGATAAAATGGCATACCATATATAAATTACTTTGCAACCCTTAAAATACTGTAGAAGTCTACATCTCATTTGTATATATTTGTTTGCCTGTTAGATTGGAAGCTCTTTGAGGGCAGGGACTGTCTTTTGCCTCTTTTTGTATCGGTAGTGCTTCACTCAGTGCCTGGTGCGTAGTAGTTGAATATGTATATTGAAAAAAATGTTAGTGCCTATTATTAGCTATTAATACAATGATAAATAATCATATTTGGTAAGATACATGAAGTAATACAAAAGAGAGGTCAGAAACAAAGGAACAATATACAAATGATTTGCAATATAAGAATATGTATACGTATAAATGCAGAACTGAATAAACAAACAGAAGAGAAGGGTTAGCTAATTATGTGTTATGGATATGTACAGAGAAGTTCATATGAAAGTGTAAATAATTCTAAATACATATTTATTTGGATTTTTTCCTCAAATCTTTTTTTTTTCAAATAAAGATAAAAGTAACCAAGTTTATAGTGAATACTTTAAACCAGAAGAGCATTAGGCAGCAGTACAATCAGGAGGAACAATGTGGCATATAAAATACTGAAAGAATTTAGAAGACCTGCATTCAAGCAGCAGCTTTCTGGGGCTATGGTTAAGCCACTTACTTTTCTGAACCTCAGTTTCTTAATGTGTGAGACAATAATGACCGTAATGCATTGTCTGTCTCCAGTGATTCTCGTAAGAATGACCTTTTTCTAAACTATAGTTATAGTAGTTATTGTAGTTATGGAAGTTACTGTTATCAGGGAAAATTTCTGGGCATTTCTCAAGTGATTTCATGAAGGTGCTCACCTATATAAATGTATATTAGGTCAGCTGGAAAAGATGGCTATAGAATCATAGATTTAGATTTAGAGAAGACCCCAAAAGTCATATAGTCCAAACATTTCATTTTGTAAATAAGGAAACTGAGGTCCAAAGAAGTTAAGTAAGAAATGCAAGACATATGTGTAGTAAATGGGAGAACTGATATTTGAACTCCCACACTATGAGCCCATGTGCATTTGCAATTAAAAAATAGATCGTGAACCTGAAAGTGTGAGTTTGCCTTTTGAGAAGAAAGCTTTTATGTTACATATTATTACTATAGGTTGCCACTTTAGGCTTGTGTTTGATATGGTGCTTAGAAGTACAGTATAAGTACAATAATGAAACACACGAATGATCATGCTCCTAGTTACAGGAAATCCAATAGCCGAATAGATGTGGGATCCCAGTTCTGTGCCAGCAGACATCACTCTCCCTATGTCTGTTCCCAGAGCTGTCCCACAGCATCCCTCATACAAACAAAGGGAGGCAAGGAAATGAAAGGGTCAGGGTCAGTGACACAAATTCCTGAGAAATGAGGATTTGATTTATGAGATATAGTCTTTAATAAAGTGAAAGAACACTAATAGAAACAGCTATACATCTAGAAATGGGTGTCAGCCGCACCTATCTTAAGCAAGGTCAGGGAAGAGGATAAGGAGGGCTACTTCCTACATATCTTAGATCTCGCTCTTAGCACTCTCCTTGAGTGAACCCCTGAGATGGACAAACAAAAATCACTTTGACTTTTTGGGTTTTGTCTCTCTGCTCTCCTAAGAGGAGGTGTATACCTCAGGCTGTTGCCTTAGTCTTCTGTTTCGTGGATTAAGAAAAGTACAACAACACTGTATTCTTCCTATGTTCTCTCACTTCTCTCTCAAGAGATTTTTTTAAACATTTCTTCAAGTCCTGGTCTCCCTTAGCTTCCCCTCTTCTCACTCTGAGGTTTTCAGTGATTTAAGCCCTCTAGCAGGCAAACTAAGCTAATACCTTTATATTAGCATCATAGGCTATTAGAATGGATGGCAAAGAAATCCTACATCCATGACTTTCCAAGATAGTCCTTATTTTAAGAAAGGAAATTATACTTTAAAGAGTTTAATAAAAGGAAAATATTACGTATGACTTCTTTTCAAGGGAAAAATAGGAAATATGGTCTGGAAAATACCTAAGAGCCCTTCTCAATCAACTATTCACGTTATAGGTCAGAAAATTATCATGGAAAACTTTAATAGGATCCTAGATCTAGGGCTGATGGGACCTTAGAGATCATTGAGTTCAACTTACTCATTTTACGGTTGATGTGACTGAAGGCCAGAGAGGTTAAATTCCTTGCCCATTGTCACAGAACTAGTACATGTCTGAGATAGGATATGGATTCAGGCCTTTCTGACTTCAAATCCAAAGCTCCATCCATTATACCCCAAGGATGGTAAATGGCAGCTGAAATTTGAATTCAGGTTTCATGACTACTTGTCCAAAGCTTTTTACACTGCAAAGTAGAATTAATTGTTTGATTCATTAGATTCTATCATCGCTAGATCTAGCATGATCATAGGTCCACTATATAACGAAAAGAAATAATCCAGTTTTGTTTGGACTAAGCCATTGCCTCATTCTGTGGGGTTTTCTATCTCCTGTCCAACTATCTGTGGTCCCTTGGGACCTAGTTTACAACTTAACAATGTTTTTTTCCAACATTATTTTTAAAAGATAAAACATCAAAAATCACGTACTTTTTCACTGTTATATTTGTAAGTCTGAAAAGGGATAAAGATTAGGTAAGTAGCATTTTTCCCCTTAATAGTATATACTATTAAGTATATACACAAACACATACCCACATACATATGTATGTATTGAATACATTAAAAATAAGTTATTCTTTGTTGCACCAAGCATGTCTTCAAAATTTATCATAAATGATATTACTAAGTAGACTTGATATGTAATTAACACATGGATTATGAACCATTATAATATGTGCTTAATAAATGGTTTTGATTGCTGGCATTAAAAATGCATGAAACTGCTATAGCATAATCTATATGCTTAATTAATTACATTGTAACGTTATGATAAGGATACAGTATCCTATAAACTTAATTGATGATAGAAAAGGGATATGTAAGGCTGTGACATCTTGAGTTATTCCAAGTTTAAGTCTGTAAAAAATTTTATTTCTCTAACATTCAGTGAAATTCCACAAGCAGCTACTGAATGAGAGTTATTTTTCCTTTGTGCATGCTCTCTCTGTCTCTCACCCTCTAATCTATGATTTTAAAGACTGACTCAGATGATCTCATCCCATTAAAATTCACCAGTTTTTAAATGTGATTTGAAGTGATATAGTTTTGTACCCTGAATCCTTAAAAAAGTATGTGTAGCATTTTTAGGCATGCTCATTCTGTCATGCCAAATATGTCATATGCATCTTTAAATTGCAAATAATGCTTTTGCTAGTGCTCCATTAATAAGAGTGATTATCAATAGTAACTGCTGCTGTTTTCCACCCAGCTTGATGTCTTTCTTTTTCTTGACCTCATTAAAGGAGCCATGCCCTGGCTACTTCTTAAACAGGCCTATTCAATGAATGGGCATTGCCTCACCCTAAGTGAGTACCTGCAAAGACCTTGGCCTAAAGGGCCCAAGGTCTCCCAGTGCATCCTGGATCATCTCCACTCATCTTGATGAATATCTAGTGGCTGAATTCAGATGGCTCTGGAGGAGAAGTGAGGCTGGTGACCTACACAGCCCTCCCTCGCTCAAAACAAAGTCAAGTGCAAGTCTTGTCATCATTTCCCTGATGGCATGATCTTCTTTGGCAATGAAGGACAAACACAAGTGTTGTCAAAGCAATTGAAGCTATTGTCAGGATAAAACTTTTGCTTACTTTAAAAAATATAATATTTTATTTTTTCTTCAATTATATGTTAAAATAATTTTTAACATTTGTGATTTTTTAACTTTTGAATTCTAAATTCTATCCCTTATTCACTTCTTTTCCTCATCCCTTCCTGAGAAGGTAAGCAATCAGATGATTTTCCTTACTTCTACATCATTCTAAAGTGTTTGATGCTTAGTTGGAATGAACCAGTTGAATGCAATGAAATAACAACTTATCTTTTTCTCCAGTGAGAAACTTTCATTGTTATTAAATGATGCCTTCAAACTCCCTAGGCATACTAAAAAGGATGATGTTTGAATTATCTTCCATAAAGTAGCATGGTATAGTACATAAAATGTTTCTTGAAATCAGGAAGATCTGGATTGTAATTCCCTCTCAAGAACTTACTAGCTGTGTGACCCTGGACAGCTCCTTTAGCTTTTCTGTGCTCAAGTTTACTTCTGTTTAATTTAAGAGGGTTAGGGGTAGCTAGGCAGTACAGTAGATAGAGCACTGACCCTGGAGTCAAAAGGATCTGAATTTAAATCTTGCCTCAGATACTTACTAGTTGTGGGACCCAGTGGATTAGATTTGATGGCCTCTAAGGTCCCTTGCAGCTCTATATCTACAAGACTATGAAAGAGTCAAAGTGAAGGAGAGTCACAGGTGGACAGCAGTTTAAACTGGAGATCATGTAATCCAAATCTTCAATTTCAAAGAGAAGACTGATGCCTAAAGAAGGGATGGACCTTGGCCAATTTACACATTTAGTGAATGGTGGAGCAGGGATTCTAGCCCCTATTTATCCATGTAGAGTTTATTCTTATCAGTGCTAAATGAGTCCTTTATCAAAGTTGTCAGAAAGCAATTAGTTTTATATGAAGAAGATAGAAGGTGGGAGAGAGGGAAGGGAGGAGCTAGGGTTTCACTATCCTGAGATATGACAATAAGAGGATTTCTTGAGTGACAACTCTCTTTAGATAAAAATGAAGGAAGAGAAATAACTGTGTGCTGCTATGCCATTTCCAGAATTTCAGTAGCAATTACGGGAGTTAGCTACAGCATGACACAGAGTACCTTAGGCTACACTGACTAATGTCCATGTGTGTTCATCTTTTCATTTTCCTTCATACTGTTGCTTATATTTTCATATATATATATATATATATATGTTGAATTTATATTAGCTAAGAGAAAGACTGTTCAGCATCTAGTTGGTTTTTTAAAAAAAGCACATTGAAAATGTCCCAGAAGCCTGTGAAAATTAAAATTAGGGGAAGGAGTTCCAGAATTCAAATGAATTAGTTTGTACTTTGGCAAGGACATCGTAGGTTGTTCGAAGAACTGGTGATATGATTGCTGAATTGCTGCCAGTGATATTGGAAAAATGGCAGGCAAATAAAGAGGTGCCAAGTGATTATGGACAAACATTCTCCAAAATTTCACAAAAGAAAAGCAAAGTGTATTGTGCAAGCTATTACAGAGCTTAATTTCCATTCATGGCAAATTTCTATAACCATAACATGATGGTTTCTATGCATTTACAAAGAAAAACAAAAATTGCTGAGATCAAACTGGCATTCATCTAATCTATGTTAAAAAAAAAAAAAAGATGTAGTGGATAGTATGCTGACCGTGGAGTCAGAGAGTTCAAATCTGGCTTCAGACATACAGCTGTGTGACCATAGTCAAGTCATTTAACTGTGTTCACCTCAATTTCATCATCTGCCAAATGAAGTGGAGAAGGAAATGGCAAACCACACTAGCTTCTTTGCCAAGAAAACCTCCAAAGGGGACAGAAAGAATTGGACAGGACAGAAAAAAAATCAGTGATCCTGGTCCATGTGAAAAGAGGTAGTAAGTCCAGAATGATAATATATAATCTTCCCTTGTCATACCATGTGTGAAATGCTGTGTTTCCATTTTGAAACATCATTTTAAGAATTTTTAATAACTGGAGTCCATTCAGAGGCAAGCTACCAAGATAGTGAAAGGATTGGAAATAATGCCATAAGAAGACTGATTGAAGCAACTGGAAATATTTAGTGTGGAAAAAAAGCATTAATATGATAGCTTTTCTCAATATTCAAAGGTCTTTTGTATTAGAAGATAAGCATTTATTTTGTCCTTTCTAGATAGTCCCAATTTAGGAGACTCACCTGCCCCAGAGCCCAGAACTCCTCTTCTGGTTTAGGTCCAAAGAAGAATTACTTTTGTTCTACTTGTCCCTAGACTGCACAACTCAGACTAGTGGGTAGAAACTGTATAAAGGTAGATTTAGGTTTAATGTAATGAAAATCTTCCTAGCAATTAAGGCTCTCCAAAAGTGGAATAGACTGACTCCAGAGGTAATGTGTTCTTGTTTACTGGTTGTTGTGAATTACAGACCTGATAACCACTTGTCAGTAATTCCATAGAGAAGCTTTCTGTTCAGATTTCAAATGAATTACATGATTTCCAAGATACTTTTTTCAAATCTTCCACTCTGTGATTTTGTGAATGATGGAGACAATGAATCTATCCCTTTCCTGTCTGAAAGGATACTCCCTGGGAGTATGATTGATACATGGAGAGACATATTCATTGGGTCCCTGTTAAAATTTGTTTGACCACTCTAATTATTTGAACTAAGGTTTCTTGTCTTCAATATGGTCACAATTTTCAGAGAATGACAAAATATTTCATCTTTCACAATGCTGTTAGCAAGGAACCAATTTCAAATAGTATTTTCAAGTTGTTATTAAAATCAAACCATGAGTTTTATAAAAATCATCAGGTGATAAACCTTCATAACAGAAATAAACTGGGCCATGATACGAATTTACAATTTTTCCTGCATTGGAGCTTTTGTTGCATTTTTAGGTAGTGTGTGTGTGTGTGTGTGTGTGCGCGTGTGTGGAGGTATTCTCTCCAGCCTTAAAACTAAGTGGGGTGGGTATTCTTTTGTATTTTATTAATAGTTACTTAGACACAAGAATACCTTTTTTTTAACCAGACCTGTGATTTCAGTGCTTTCAGGAAATTCCCAGAAGAAGATTCTCTCTACCAATTCAGACTAGTACCTGCTTTGTAACTTATAATCTTTTTAAAATTTTTTTTTATTTAAATGTATTTATTTATTTTTAGTTTTCAATACTCATTTCCACAAGATTTTGAGTTCCAAATTTTCTCCCCATCTCTCCCCTCCCCCCTTGCATTCTGATTACCCCTGCCCTCAGTATGCCCTCCCTTCTATCACACCCCTCCCTTCCCTTATCCCCATCTCCCCTATTTTCTCTTAGGGCAAGATAGATTTCCATATCCCATTAGCTGTATTTCTTATTTCCCAGTTGCATGTAAAAACAATTTTTAACATTAGTTTTTAAAACTTTGAGTTCCAACTTCTCTCCCTTCGTCCCTCCCCACCCATCCTCACTGAGAAGGCAAGCAATTCAGTATAGGTTATACATGTTTAGTTATCCAACAGACTTCCATAAAAGTCATGTTGTGAAAGACTAACTATATTTCCCTCCATTTTGTCCTGTCCCCCATTTATTCTATTCTCCCTTTTGAACTTGTCCCTGCCCAAGTGTTTACTTCTAACTATGCCCTCCTCCCTTTTGCCTTCCTTTTTATCATCCCTTATCCCCTTCCCCCATACTTTCCTGTAGTGTGAAATAGATTTTCATACCAAATTCAGTGTGCATGTTATTCCATCCTTAAGCCAAATGTGATGACAGTAAGCTGCACGTTTTCCCTTTTACCTTCCCCCCTTTCCCCTCCATTGAAAATACTTTTTCTTGCCTTTTTATGAGAGATAATTTGCCCCATTCCATTTCTGTCTTTCTCCTCCCAATATATTTCTCTCTCACCTCTTAATTTTATTGTTTTTAGATATCATCACTGCCTATTCAACTCACCCTGTGCCCTCTGTCTATATGCATATAGTCCCTCCAACTACCCAAACACTGAGAAAAGTCTCAAGAGATACAAATATTATCTTTCCATGTAGAAATGTAAACAGTTCAGCTTTAGTAAGTTCCTTATGACTGTTTACTTTCGATGGTTTTCTTGATTCTTGTATTTGAAAGTCAAATTTTCTCTTCAGCTCTGGCCTTTTCATCAAAAATACTTGAAAGTCCTTTATTTCATTGAATGACTGTTTTTCCCCTGGAGTATTATACTCAGTTTTTCTGGATAGTTAATTCTTGATTTTAATCCTAGCTCCTTCGACTTCTGGAATATCATATTCCAAACCCTTCTATCCCTTAATGTAAAAGCTGCTAGATCTTGTGTTGTCCTGATTGTATTTATACAATACTCAAATTGTTTCTTTCTGGCTGTTTGCAAAATTTTCTCCTTGACCTGGGAATTCTGGAATTTGGCCACAATATTCCTAGGAGTTTCTCTTTTTGGATCTCTTTCAGGAGGTGATCAGTGGATTCTTTCAATATTTATTTTTACCTTCTGTTTCTAGAATATCAGGGAAATTTTCCTTGATAATTCCATGAAAGATGATGTCTAGGCTCTTTTTTTTGATTGTGGCTTTCAGGCAGCTCCGTATTTTTTAAATTGTTACTCCTGGATTTATTTTCATGTCAGTTGTTTTATCAGTGAGATATTTCACATTATCTGCTATTTTTTCATTCCTTTGGTTTTGTTTTATAATGTCTTGATTTTTCATAAATTCGTCAGCTTCCATCTGTTCCATTCTAATCGTTAGGAATTATTTTCTTCAGTGAGCTTTTGGATCTCCTTTTCCATCTGGCTAGTTTTGCTTTTTAGGGCATTCTCCTATTCCTTGGCTTTTTGGATCTCTTTTGTCATTTAGGTTAGTCTATTTTTTAAAGTGCTATTTTCCTTAGCATTTTTGGGGTCTCCTTTAGCAAGCAGTTGACTCGTTTTTCATGATTTTCTTGCTTCACTTTCATTTCTCTTCCCAATTTTTGCTCTACTTCTCTTCCTTGATTTCCAAAACCCTTTTTGATCTCTTCCATGGTCTGAGACCAATTCATATAATTCTTGGAGGTTTGGGATGGAGGAGCTTTGACTTCGTTTTCTTCTGTTTGCATGTTTTGGTCTTCCTTGTCACCACAATAAGAT